>NC_134358.1:577726302-577891302 GCF_048569485.1 Anomaloglossus baeobatrachus
TTCAGGGATGTTGACTTCCCGTCCCATTGGCGGAGAATGTCCCAATAAGAGGACGCAGATGAAACTGCGCAAACGGAACCGCCTCCATTGCCGCCACCATCTTCCCGAGGAAGTGCATGAGGCGTCTTAAGGAGTGCGACTGACCTTGACGGAGAGTCTGCACCCCAGTCTGTAGTGACCGCTGCTTGTTCAGCGGAAGCTTCACTAGCGCTGAGAGGGTATGAAACTCCATGCCAAGATACGTTAGTGATTGGGTCGGTGACAGGTTTGACTCTGAGAAGTCGATGATCCACCCGAACGTCTGGAGAGTCTCCAGCGCAACATTCAG
This sequence comes from Anomaloglossus baeobatrachus, assembly GCF_048569485.1. Taxonomy (NCBI): domain Eukaryota; kingdom Metazoa; phylum Chordata; class Amphibia; order Anura; family Aromobatidae; genus Anomaloglossus; species Anomaloglossus baeobatrachus. The sequence continues at coordinate 577,726,631 of NC_134358.1, forward strand.
GCTGAGTTGGCATGCCTCTTGAGAGGGTGCCTTGACAAGTAGATCGTCCAAGTAAGGGATCACAGAGTGTCCCTGTGAGTGCAAGACTGCTACCACTGCCGCCATGACCTTGGTGAACACCCGTGGGGCTGTCGCCAGACCGAATGGCAGAGCTACGAACTGAAGATGGTCGTCTCCCATCACGAAACGTAGAAAAACATTGGTGCTCTGTAGCAATCGGCACGTGGAGATAAGCATCTTTGATGTCTATTGATGCTAGGAAATATCCTTGAGACATTGAGGCAATGACGGAGCGGAGGGTTTCATCCGGAACCGCCTGGCCTCCACGTGCTTGTTGAGCAGTTTTAGGTCCAGAACGGAACGGAAAGAGCCATCCTTTTTTGGCACCACAACCAGATTGGAGGAAAACCGTGTCTTGTTCCTGAAGAGGAACAGGGATTACCACTCCTTCTGCCTGCAGAAGAGCATCGGCTCGGTGGGGAGGTGGGGACGTTCTGAAGAATCGAGTCGGAGGACGAGAACAGAACTCTGTCCTGTGCACGTGGGCACAATGTCCCTCACCCACCGGTCTGTGACCTGTGGCAGCTAAATGTCGCCAAAGGCGAGCGAGTCTGCCATCAACCGCGGATGCGGAGAGATGAGAGAGCTGAGAGTCATGAGGAGACCGCCTTGGTAGCGGTTCCTCCGGCTGCCTTCCTTGGGCGTGATTGAGCCCCCGGAAACTGAGCCCCTCTGAGGCTTTTCAGCTCTTTTGGACGAGGACAATTGGGACCTGCCCGAGCTTGGGAAGGACCGAAACCTCGACTGTCCTTCCAGGACAGCATTAATAGGGTAAGTCGCAATGCAGACATTGCGAGGTTACGGACGCCCCTGCGGCACAAATGTACATATGCTCAAGACCAGCTGTGCAAGAACAGCTGAAAAGCTTAGGGTGCCCATACGGCTGTAAATGCCGGAGCAACCGACACGCCGATAGCCTCATAGACAGATTTCAACCAGAGTCCATCTGTCTGGCATCTTTAAGTGAAGTCCCATCTCCACTGCAACTATAGCTCTAGCCGCAAGCCTGGAGATTGGAGAATCCACCTTTGGACCCTGGGTCCCGCGCTTGACCACGTCAGGGGGAAAAGGATAACGTGTATCCTTAATACGTTTGGAGAAAACGCTTATCTGGTAAGCGTGGTGTTCCTGGACTGCTTCTCTGAAGTCAGCGTGGCCAGAAAAATACTCAATATACGTTTGAGCTACTGAAATGGGACTTCTCCTGCTGTGAAGCTGACTCCTCCGCTGGGGGAGCTGAGGGAGAAAGATCCAACATTCCATTGATGGACGCTATAGGATCATTCCTCATGGCGTCACCATCCGGTGTATCCGGATTGAGAGCGGTGTCAGGATCAAAGTCCTGATGAGCTACGTCTGCCTCATCATACAGAGAGCCTCCTGGGACCCCCCCGGAGCACCGATTTTATTCCAAATGAGGGTGGCCAGGGAGCAATGATCCAGATTGCCCATGGCCTGTCCGGACTGCAAGTCTCTATCCCATTGCAACTCCATCCCTGTCCTTGGACAGGGTTGACAGGTGGTTCCTTTGGCCACGTCTAGTAGTGACCCCGGCTGACCAAGTGCTCCAGGGGAGCATTGCACACAATGGGGTTCAGTGCCGTGGAACAGTATCACATGCAGTAAAAACAGCATCGAAAGCCTGTGTTGCTTATATGCTGCTGCCGACTAGCCATCTAGGACATAGAGCCAAGAATGGCGACCGTACAATGCAATGTATAGCATACAAGCATAAAGTACAATGAACACTGCAGCACATGCAATACAAGCAGCATAGAAAGCCTGTGCCTTGGCACCCCTGCTCTTCTGCTGCTGTATACTAGTCATCTAGGGGAATATAGCCCAGAATATCGACCATACAGTGCAATGTATAGCATACAAGCATAAGTACAAATGAACACTGCAACCCCTGCAATACAAGCAGCATAGAAAAAACCTGTGCCTCAGCACCCCTGCTTTTCTGCTGCTGTAGTCTAGTCATTCTAGGCGAAAATAGCCCAGACTAGCGACCGTACAGTGCAGTGTATAGCATACAAGCATAAATACACATGAACACTTCAGTACAGGCAATACAAGCAGCATAGAAAGCCTGTGCCTTAGCACCCTTGCTTTTCTGCTGCTGTAGTCTAGTCATTCTAGGCGAAAATAGCCCAGACTAGCGACCGTACAGTGCAGTGTATAGCATACAAGCATAAATACACATGAACACTTCAGTACATGCAATACAAGCAGCATGGAAAGCCTGTGCCTTAGCACCCCTGCTTTCCTGCTGCTGATGTGTCGCCATCTAAGAGGGCATATAGCCAAAAATAGCGACCTATGCAGTGTAAGCATAAAAATACAAATGGACAACTGCGGTATTTAGTGGGGTCAGCACTTCAGGTGCCGCTTACCGCCCGCCTATAAGCGGGTGTGTGGTCGCCCTAGTCCTGTGCCTGGTTGCCCAGAGTCCGATCTCTCAGCTCGGACTGCAGGAATGGCTGCCGGCGTCCTTCTCCAGCTCGTGTGAGTAGGGGCGGGCCGTGGGCGTGCCCCCAAGTCAGAGCGGGAAACCGGCGTCCCACAGTGTCCAGTGAGAGGGCTGGAGCATGTAAATAAGGCTCCAGCCCTCGGCGCTGCTGATTGTACAGCGTCTCTCCCCTACCCTGATTGACAGGGTGGGGGCGGGAACGAAGCGGAGCTAGGCCGCAAAAGCCGGGGACTGGATTTATAAGCGCCGCCGCCGTAAAAGCGCGGTCGGCGCTAAGTCCCCGGCGCACTACAAGTCCCAGCCGCGCCGCCGCTCCCGGAGCGTCCGGCGCGGTAGTTCCCCATACATAAAGTCACTCAGCTAGGCTGCAGTGACTGTAACCCTTTACTGTCCCCGGCGCACTAGCACACCCAGCAAGTCTGGAGTGTGCTGTGCCTGTGTGTACGGGGACACAGAGTACCTGAATGGTGCAGGGCCATGTCCCTGAACGGTACCCAGCTCCGTATCCAGCAGGTTCAATGGGTCTGTGGATGGAGCCCGGCCTCAGGGCTTTGGGGCCGGTAAGATCCCACTTCCTCAGAGCCCCTCAGGGGGATGGGGAAGGAAAACAGCATGTGGGCTCCAGCCGCCGTACCAGCAATAGGTACCTCAACCTTACAAACCACAAGCGGGGTGAGAAGGGAGCATGCTGGGGGCCCTATATGGGCCCACTTTTCTTCCATCCGATATAGTCAGCAGCTACTGCTGACTAAACAGTGGAGCTATGCGTGGATGTCTGACCTCCTTCGCACAAAGCATAAAACTGGTGAGCCAGTGATCCCACTGGGGGTGTATAGCCAGAAGGGGAGGGGCCTTACACTTTTTAGTGTAATGCTTTGTGTGGCCTCCGGAGGCAGTAGCTATACACCCAATCGTCTGGGTCTCCCAATGGAGCGCCGAAGAAAAAAGAAAAAATCCATCAGCGAGATAGCAGACATGCTTGGAGTAGCAAAATCAACAGTCGGGTACATTCTGAGAAAAAAGGAATTGACTGGTGAGCTTGGGAACTCAAAAAGGCCTGGGCGTCCACGGATGACAACAGTGGTGGATGATCGCCGCATACTTTCTTTGGTGAAGAAGAACCCGTTCACAACATCAACTGAAGTCCAGAACACTCTCAGTGAAGTAGGTGTATCTGTCTCTAAGTCACCAGTAAAGAGAAGACTCCATGAAAGTAAATACAAAGGGTTCACATCTAGATGCAAACCATTCATCAATTCCAAAAATAGACAGGCCAGAGTTACATTTGCTGAAAAACACCTCATGAAGCCAGCTCAGTTCTGGAAAAGTATTCTATGGACAGATGAGACCAAGATCAACCTGTACCAGAATGATGGGAAGAAAAAAGACTGGAGAAGAAAGGGAACGGCACATGATCCAAGGCACACCACACCCTCTGTAAAACATGGTGGAGGCAACGTGATGGCATGGGCATGCATGGCTTTCAATGGCACTGGGTCACTTGTGTTTATTGATGACATAACAGCAGACAAGAGTAGCCGGATGAATTCTGAAGTGTACCGGGATATACTTTCAGCCCAGATTCAGCCAAATGCCGCAAAGTTGATCGGACGGCGCTTCATAGTACAGATGGACAATGACCCCAAGCATACAGCCAAAGCTACCCAGGAGTTCATGAGTGCAAAAAAGTGGAACATTCTGCAATGGCCAAGTCAATCACCAGATCTTAACCCAATTGAGCATGCATTTCACTTGCTCAAATCCAGACTTAAGACGGAAAGACCCACAAACAAGCAAGACCTGAAGGCTGAGGCTGTAAAGGCCTGGCAAAGCATTAAGAAGGAGGAAACCCAGCATTTGGTGATGTCCATGGGTTCCAGACTTAAGGCAGTGATTGCCTCCAAAGGATTCGCAACAAAATATTGAAAATAAAAATATTTTGTTTGGGTTTGGTTTATTTGTCCAATTACTTTTGACCTCCTAAAATGTGGAGTGTTTGTAAAGAAATGTGACAATTCCTACAATTTCTATCAGATATTTTTGTTCAAACCTTCAAATTAAACGTTACAATCTGCACTTGAATTCTGTTGTAGAGGTTTCATTTCAAATCCAATGTGGTGGCATGCAGAGCCCAACTCGCCAAAATTGTGTCACTGGCCAAACATTTCTGGACCTAACTGTATAAGCAATATAGTGGTGCATTCGAGTCACTGATGATAGAAAACAAACGTCACAGACAGAAAAGCACTTACTGTAAACCACCGGTGCTGGATACTATCACTGGCGCTGAGCCGGGCGCTGCCAGGACAAGGACACAAAGGGTTAATGATAGAAGGCATCACAGGGAGATGCAGTGTATCCGCAGGCGAGAGCATTGTCTGCACTGACACATTATAACAGACACTCAGCTGTGACAACAAGACTGGGTCACTTCACTGTCTGGATGTAAATACAGTGTAAACCCTTAGTTTCCCTCCGCTCTCTATACAGACACATCTGCAGGTTTTTCCCTCTGCTCTCTATAGACACATCTGCAGGTTTTTCCCTCTGCTCTCTATACAGACACATCTGCAGGTTTTTCCCTCTGCTCTCTATACAGACACATCTGCAGGTTTTTCCCTCTGCTCTCTATACAGACACATCTGCAGGTTTTTCCCTCCGCTCTCTATACAGACACATCTGCAGGTTTCCCCTCCATTCTCTATATAGACACATCTGAAGGTTTTTCCCTCTGCTCTCTATACAGACACATCTGCAGGTTTTTCCCTCCGCTCTCTATACAGACACATCTGCAGGTTTCCCCTCCATTCTCTATATAGACACATCTGAAGGTTTTTCCCTCCGCTCTCTATACAGACACATCTGCAGGTTTTTCCCTCTGCTCTCTATACAAATACATCTGCAGGTTTTTCCCTCCGCTCTCTATACAGACACATCTGCAGGTTTTTCCCTCCGCTCTCTATACAGACACATCTGCAGGTTTTTCCCTCTGCTCTCTATATACACACACATCTGCAGGTTTTCCCTTCGCTCTCTATACAGACACATCTGCAGGTTTTCCCCCTCCGCTCTCTATACAGACACAACTGCAGGTTTTCCCCTCCGCTCTCTATACAGACACATCTGCAGGTTTCCCCTCCATTCTCTATACAGACACATCTGCAGGTTTTTCCCTCCGCTCGCTATCCAGACACATCTGCAGGTTTTTCCCTCCTCTCTCTATACAGACACATCTGCAGGTTTTCCCCCTCCTCTCTCTATACAGACACATCTGCAGGTTTTTCCTCCGCTCTCTATACAGACACATCTGCAGGTTTTTCCCTTCGCTCTCCATACAGACACATCTGCGGATGGACACTAGGGGTGTACACTGTATAATTCTATTCAGTGACAGCACGGGTCTTCCACGCGGCACTGATGCACTTGGTACTCGGGGATGGACTCACTCAGGAGACATGTGGACGGTCGCCATCATGAAGTGTCGTGCGTCGGCGCTCAGCTGGGTGAAGGCCGCGCAGCTCCAATTTATCTTTCCTTGTTGTACGTTCATCAATGTCTCTCTGTCATTCTGACCGGCAAATGGTGAAGCGCTGACCAGACTGCGAAAAATAGAGAAGAGGAGTGAAAGTGAGCGACCAGCGAGAGGATGAAGAGAGGCGCTGACCAGACTGCGAAATATAGAGAAGATGAGTGAAAGTGAGCGACCAGAGGGAGGAGGCAGAGAGGCGCTGACCAGACCGCGAAAAATAGAGAAGAGGAGGGAAAGTGAGCTACCAAAGGGAGGAGGCAGAGAGGCGCTGACCAGACTGCGAAAAATAGAGAAGAGGCGTGAAAGTGAGCTACCAAAGGGAGGAGGCAGAGAGGCGCTGACCAGACTGCGAAAAATAGTGAAGATGAGTGAAAGTGAGCGACCAGAGGGAGGAGGCAGAGAGGCGCTGACCAGACTGCGAAATATAGAGAAGAGGCGTGAAAGTGAGCGACCAGAGGGAGGAGGCAGAGAGGCGCTGACCAGACCGCGAAAAATAGAGAAGAGGAGGGAAAGTGAGCGACCAGAGAGAGGAGACAGAGAGGCGCTGACCAGACTGCGAAAAATAGTGAAGAGGAGGGAAAGTGAGCGACCAGAGGGAGGAGGCAGAGAGGCGCTGACCAGACTGCGAAAAATAGAGAAGAGGCGAGAAAGTGAGCGACCAGAGGGAGGAGGCAGAGAGGCGCTGACCAGACTGCGAAAAATAGAGAAGAGGAGTGAAAGTGAGCGACCAGAGGGAGGAGGCAGAGAGGCGCTGACCAGACTGCGAAAAATAGAGAAGAGGAGTGAAAGTGAGTGACCAGAGGGAGGAGGCAGAGAGGCGCTGACCAGACTGCGAAAAATAGAGAAGAGGAGTGAAAGTGAGTGACCAGAGAGAGGAGGCAGAGAGGCGCTGACCAGACCGCGAAAAATAGAGAAGAGGCGTGAAAGTGAGCGACTAGAGGGAGGAGGCAGAGAGGCGCTGACCAGACTGCGAAAAATAGAGAAGAGGAGTGAAAGTGAGCGACCAGAGAGAGGAGGCAGAGAGGCGCTGACCAGACTGCGAAATATAGAGAAGAGGAGTGAAAGTGAGCGACCAGAGAGAGGAGGCAGAGAGGCGCTGACCAGACTGCGAAATATAGAGAAGAGGAGTGAAAGTGAGCGACCAGAGAGAGGAGGCAGAGAGGCGCTGACCAGACTGCGAAATATAGAGAAGAGGCGTGAAAGTGAGCTACCAAAGGGAGGAGGCAGAGAGGCGCTGACCAGACCGCGAAAAATAGAGAAGAGGAGTGAAAGTGAGCTACCAAAGGGAGGAGGCAGAGAGGCGCTGACCAGACTGCGAAAAATAGAGAAGAGGAGGGAAAGTGAGCTACCAGAGGGAGGAGGCAGAAAGGCGCTGACCAGACTGCGAAATATAGAGAAGAGGCGTGAAAGTGAGTGACCAGCGAGAGGAGGAAGAGAGGCGCTGACCAGACTGCGAAAAATAGTGAAGAGGAGGGAAAGTGAGCTACCAAAGGGAGGAGGCTGAGAGGCGCTGACCAGACCGCGAAAAATAGAGAAGAGGAGAGAAAGTGAGCGACCAGAGAGAGGAGGCAGAGAGGCGCTGACCAGACTGCGAAAAATAGAGAAGAGGAGGGAAAGTGAGCTACCAAAGGGAGGAGGCAGAGAGGCGCTGACCAGACCGCGAAAAATAGAGAAGAGGAGGGAAAGTGAGCTACCAAAGGGAGGAGGCAGAGAGGCGCTGACCAGACTGCGAAAAATAGTGAAGAGGAGGGAAAGTGAGCTACCAAAGGGAGGAGGCAGAGAGGCGCTGACCAGACTGCGAAAAATAGAGAAGAGGAGTGAAAGTGAGTGACCAGAGGGAGGAGGCAGAGAGGCGCTGACCAGACTGCGAAAAATAGAGAAGAGGAGTGAAAGTGAGTGACCAGAAGGAGGAGGCAGAGAGGCGCTGACCAGACTGCGAAAAATAGAGAAGAGGAGTGAAAGTGAGCGACCAGAGGGAGGAGGCAGAGAGGCGCTGACCAGACTGCGAAATATAGAGAAGATGAGTGAAAGTGAGCGACCAGAGGGAGGAGGCAGAGAGGCGCTGACCAGACTGCGAAATATAGAGAAGAGGCATGAAAGTGAGCGACCAGCGAGAGGAGGCAGAGAGGCGCTGACCAGACTGCGAAAAATAGAGAAGAGGAGGGAAAGTGAGCTACCAAAGGGAGGAGGCAGACAGGCGCTGACCAGACCGCGAAAAATAGTGAAGAGGAGGGAAAGTGAGCTACCAAAGGGAGGAGGCTGAGAGGCGCTGACCAGACTGCGAAAAATAGAGCAGAGGCATGAAAGTGAGCGACCAGAGGGAGGAGGCAGAGAGGCGCTGACCAGACTGCGAAAAATAGAGAAGAAGAGGGAAAGTGAGCGACCAGAGGGAGGAGGCTGAGAGGCGCTGACCAGACTGCGAAAAATAGAGAAGAGGAGAGAAAGTGAGCGACCAGAGGGAGGAGGCAGAGAGGCGCTGACCAGACTGCGAAAAATAGAGAAGAGGAGGGAAAGTGAGCGACCAGAGGGAGGAGGCAGAGAGGCGCTGACCAGACTGCGAAAAATATAGAAGAGGAGAAAAAGTGAGCGACCAGAGGGAGGAGGCAGAGAGGCGCTGACCAGACTGCGAAAAATAGAGAAGAGGCATGAAAGTGAGCGACCAGAGGGAGGAGGCAGAGAGGCGCTGACCAGACCGCGAAAAATAGAGAAGAGGAGAGAAAGTGAGCGACCAGAGGGAGGAGGCAGAGAGGCGCTGACCAGACTGCGAAAAACGCAAAAAAAGAGACAATAGTCAGCGTCCATCAGGGGATAAATCAGTGTTGACCTTGGAGAGGACATGTCGGGAGCGGCGCCCCTCTGCACATCAGGGGTTGTCACCTTTTCCTCCTTACTGCGGCTCTGGAGGGGATATCGGGCGCACTCAGCCTCTATCAGGAGCGTCCTCGCACCCGTATCTGCCATTCTCACCGCCTCCTCTGGTTAAATGAGATGACCTCCTCCTCATATACTTCTATTATTTTCAGAATTTCAGCTCTTTCAACGACGTGTGCGGGGGAAGGGAACTGACAACAGCTGTAATTGGAAGTTTCTAGAACACAATGGTTGTCAGCAGCAATCCATCATCTGCCCAATATCCTCATCAGAATGTACTCACCACAAGTAGCAGATCACCCCGACCGGCCTGGAAAGTAACGACACGCAAATCAGTAATATCACACATCAGTATCATCACACATCAGTAATATCACACATCAGTAATATCACACATCAGTAATATCACACATCAGTATCATCACACATCAGTATCATCACACATCAGTAATATCACACATCAATATCATCACACATCAGTAATATCACACATCAGTATCATCACACATCAGTAATATCACACATCAGTATCATCACACATCAGTATCATCACACATCAGTAATATCACACATCAGTATCATCACACATCAGTAATATCACACATCAGTATCATCACACATCAGTAATATCACACATCAGTATCATCACACATCAGTAATATCACACATCAGTATCATCACACATCAGTATCATCACACATCAGTAATATCACACATCAGTATCATCACACATCAGTAATATCACACATCAGTATCATCACACATCAATATCATCACACATCAGTATCATCACACATCAGTATCATCACACATCAGTATCATCACACATCAGTAATATCACACATCAGTAATATCACACATCAGTATCATCACACATCAGTAATATCACACATCAGTATCATCACACATCAGAAATATCACACATCAGTAATATCACACATCAGTAATATCACACATCAGTATCATCACACATCAGTAATATCACACATCAGTATCATCACACATCAGTAATATCACACATCAGTAATATCACACATCAGTAATATCACACATCAGAAATATCACACATCAGTAATATCACACATCAGTAATATCACACATCAGTATCATCACACATCAGTAATATCACACATCAGTATCATCACACATCAGTAATATCACACATCAGTAATATCACACATCAGTATCATCACACATCAGTAATATCACACATCAGTATCTATCACACATCAGTAATATCACACATCAGTAATATCACACATCAGTAATATCACACATCAGTATCATCACACATCAGTAATATCACACATCAGTATCATCACACATCAGTATCATCACACATCAGTATCTATCACACATCAATAATATACACATCAGTATCATCACACATCAGTAATATCACACATCAGTAATATCACACATCAGAAATATCACACATCAGTAATATCACACATCAGTAATATCACACATCAGTATCATCACACATCAGTAATATCACACATCAGTATCATCACACATCAGTAATATCACACATCAGTAATATCACACATCAGTATCTATCACACATCAGTAATATCACACATCAGTATCTATCACACATCAGTAATATCACACATCAGTAATATCACACATCAGTAATATCACACATCAGTATCATCACACATCAGTAATATCACACATCAGTATCATCACACATCAGTATCATCACACATCAGTATCTATCACACATCAGTAATATACACATCAGTATCATCACACATCAGTAATATCACACATCAGTATCATCACACATCAGTAATATCACACATCAGTAATATCACACATCAGTAATATCACACATCAGTATCATCACACATCAGTAATATCACACATCAGTATCATCACACATTAGTATCATCACACATCAGTAATATCACACATCAGTATCATCACACATCAGTATCATCACACATCAGTAATATCACACATCAGTAATATCACACATCAGTAATATCACACATCAGTAATATCACACATCAGTATCATCACACATCAGTAATATCACACATCAGTATCATCACACATCAGAAATATCACACATCAGTAATATCACACATCAGTAATATCACACATCAGTATCATCACACATCAATAATATCACACAGTAATATCACACATCAGTATCATCACACATCAGTAATATCACACATCAGTAATATCACACATCAGTAATATCACACATCAGTATCATCACACATCAGTATCATCACACATCAGTAATATCACACATCAGTATCATCACACATCAGTAATATCACACATCAGTATCATCACACATCAATATCATCACACATCAGTATCATCACACATCAGTATCATCACACATCAGTAATATCACACATCAGTATCATCACACATCAGTAATATCACACATCAGTATCATCACACATCAGAAATATCACACATCAGTAATATCACACATCAGTAATATCACACATCAGTATCATCACACATCAGTAATATCACACATCAGTATCATCACACATCAGTAATATCACACATCAGTAATATCACACATCAGTAATATCACACATCAGTAATATCACACATCAGAAATATCACACATCAGTAATATCACACATCAGTAATATCACACATCAGTATCATCACACATCAGTAATATCACACATCAGTATCATCACACATCAGTAATATCACACATCAGTATCATCACACATCAGTAATATCACACATCAGTAATATCACACATCAGTAATATCACACATCAGTATCATCACACATCAGTAATATCACACATCAGTATCATCACACATCAGTAATATCACACATCAGTATCATCACACATCAGTAATATCACACATCAGTAATATCACACATCAGTAATATCACACATCAGTATCATCACACATCAGTAATATCACACATCAGTATCATCACACATCAGTAATATCACACATCAGTATCATCACACATCAGTATCATCACACATCAGTATCATCACACATTAGTATCATCACACATCAGTAATATCACACATCAGTAATATCACACATCAGTAATATCACACATCAGTATCTATCACACATCAGTATCATCACACATCCGTATCATCACACAACAGTAATATCACACATCAGTATCTATCACAGAGCAGTATCATCACACATCAGTATCATCACACATTAGTATCATCACACATCAGTAATATCACACATATTATCTATCACACATCAGTAATATCACACATCAGTATTTATCACACATCAGTAATATCACACATCAGTATCTATCACACATCAGTATCTATCACACATCAGTAATATCACACATCAGTAATATCACACATCAGTAATATACACATCAGTATCATCACACATCAGTAATATCACACATCAGTATCATCACACATCAGTAATATCACACATCAGTAATATCACACATCAGTATCATCACACATCAGTATCATCACACATCAGTATCTATCACACATCAGTAATATCACACATCAGTATCTCTCACACATCAGTAATATCACACATCAGTATCATCACACATCAGTATCTATCACACATCAGTAATATCACACATCAGTAATATCACACATCAGTAAAATCACACATCAGTATCTATCACACATCAGTAATATCACACATCAGTATCTATCACACATCAGTAATATCACACATCAGTAATACCACACATCAGTAATATCACACATCAGTATCATCACACATCAGTAATATCACACATCAGTATCATCACACATCAGTATCATCACACATCAGTATCTATCACACATCAGTAATATCACACATCAGTATCTATCACACATCAGTAATATCACACATTATCTATCACACATCAGTATCATCACACATCAGTATCTATCACACATCAGTAATATCACACATCAGTAATATCACACACATTATCTATTACACATCAGTAATATCACACACATCTATCACACATCAGTAATATCACATATCAGTAATATCACACCCATTATCTATCACACATCAGTAATATCACACATCAGTAATATCACACCCATTATCTATCACACATCAGTAATATCACACATCAGTAATATCACACCCATTATCTATCACACATCAGTAATATCACACACATTATCTATCACACATCAGTAATATCACACATCAGTAATATCACACACATTATCACACATCAGTAATATCACACATATTATCTATCACACATCAGTAATATCACACATCAGTATTTATCACACATCAGTAATATCACACATCAGTATCTATCACACATCAGTATCTATCACACATCAGTAATATCACACATCAGTAATATCACACATCAGTAATATACACATCAGTATCATCACACATCAGTAATATCACACATCAGTATCATCACACATCAGTAATATCACACATCAGTAATATCACACATCAGTATCATCACACATCAGTATCATCACACATCAGTATCTATCACACATCAGTAATATCACACATCAGTATCTCTCACACATCAGTAATATCACACATCAGTATCATCACACATCAGTATCTATCACACATCAGTAATATCACACATCAGTAATATCACACATCAGTATCATCACACATCAGTAATATCACACATCAGTAATATCACACATCAGTAATATCACACATCAGTATCTATCACACATCAGTAATATCACACATCAGTATCTATCACACATCAGTAATATCACACATCAGTAATATCACACATCAGTAATATCACACATCAGTATCATCACACATCAGTAATATCACACATCAGTATCATCACACATCAGTATCATCACACATCAGTATCTATCACACATCAGTAATATCACACATCAGTATCTATCACACATCAGTAATATCACACATTATCTATCACACATCAGTATCATCACACATCAGTATCTATCACACATCAGTAATATCACACATCAGTAATATCACACCCATTATCTATCACACATCAGTAATATCACACATCAGTAATATCACACCCATTATCTATCACACATCAGTAATATCACACATCAGTAATATCACACCCATTATCTATCACACATCAGTAATATCACACCCATTATCTATCACACATCAGTAATATCACACACATTATCTATCACACATCAGTAATATCACACATCAGTAATATCACACATCAGTAATATCACACACATTATCTATCACACATCAGTAATATCACACACATTATCTATTACACATCAGTAATATCACAAATCAGTAATATCACACATCAGTAATATCACACATATTATCTATCACACATCAGTAATATCACACATCAGTAATATCACACATCAGTAATATCACACATCAGTAATATCACACACATTATCTATCACACATCAGTAATATCACACCCATTATCTATCACACATCAGTAATATCACACATCAGTAATATCACACACATTATCTATCACACATCAGTAATATCACACATCAGTATCATCACACATCAGTAATATCACACATCAGTAATATCACACATCAGTAATATCACACATCAGTATCTATCACAGAGCAGTATCATCGCACATCAGTATCATCACACATTAGTATCATCACACATCAGTATCATCACACATCAGTAATATCACACATCAGTATCATCACACATCAGTATCATCACACATCAGTATCATCACACATCAGTAATATCACATATCAGTAATATCACACCCATTATCTATCACACATCAGCAATATCACACATCAGTAATATCACACCCATTATCTATCACACATCAGTAATATCACACCCATTATCTATCACACATCAGTAATATCACACATTATCTATCACACATCAGTAATATCACACATCAGTAATATCACACCCATTATCTATTACACATCAGTAATATCACACCCATTATCACACATCAGTAATATCACACATATTATCTATCACACATCAGTAATATCACACATCAGTAATATCACACACATTATCTATTACACATCAGTATCTATCACAGAGCAGTAATATCACACATCAGTATCTATCACACATCAGTATCTATCACACATCAGTAATATCACACATCAGTATCTATCACAGAGCAGTATCATCACACATTAGTATCATCACACATCAGTATCATCACACATTAGTATCATCACACATCAGTATCATCACACATCAGTAATATCACACATCAGTATCATCACACATCAGTAATGTCACACATTAGTAATATCACACATTATCTATCACACATCAATAATATCACACATCAGTATTTATCACACATCAGTAATATCACACATCAGTATCTATCACACATCAGTATCTATCACACATCAGTAATATCACACATCAGTAATATCACACATCAGTATCATCACACATCAGTAATATCACACATCAGTATCATCAGACATCAGTATCATCACACATCAGTATCATCACACATCAGTAATATCACACCCATTATCTATCACACATCAGCAATATCACACATCAGTAATATCACACCCATTATCTATCACACATCAGTAATATCACACCCATTATCTATCACACATCAGTAATATCACACATTATCTATCACACATCAGTAATATCACACATCAGTAATATCACACCCATTATCTATTACACATCAGTAATATCACACCCATTATCACACATCAGTAATATCACACATATTATCTATCACACATCAGTAATATCACACATCAGTAATATCACACACATTATCTATTACACATCAGTATCTATCACAGAGCAGTAATATCACACATCAGTATCTATCACACATCAGTATCTATCACACATCAGTAATATCACACATCAGTATCTATCACAGAGCAGTATCATCACACATTAGTATCATCACACATCAGTATCATCACACATTAGTATCATCACACATCAGTATCATCACACATCAGTAATATCACACATCAGTATCATCACACATCAGTAATGTCACACATTAGTAATATCACACATTATCTATCACACATCAATAATATCACACATCAGTATTTATCACACATCAGTAATATCACACATCAGTATCTATCACACATCAGTATCTATCACACATCAGTAATATCACACATCAGTAATATCACACATCAGTATCATCACACATCAGTAATATCACACATCAGTATCATCAGACATCAGTAATATCACACATCAGTAATATCACACATCAGTATCATCACACATCAGTATCATCACACATCAGTATCTATCACACATCAGTAATATCACACATCAGTATCTATCACACATCAGTAATATCACACATCAGTATCATCACACATCAGTATCATCACACATCAGTAATATCACACATCAGTATCTATCACACATCAGTAATATCACACATCAGTAATATCACACATCAGTATCTATCACACATCAGTAATATCACACATCAGTATCTATCACACATCAGTAATATCACACATCAGTATCTATCACACATCAGTAATATCACACATCAGTATCTATCACACATCAGTAATATCACACATCAGTATCTATCACACATCAGTAATATCACACATCAGTAATATCACACATCAGTAATATCACACATCAGTATCATCACACATCAGTAATATCACACATCAGTATCATCACACATCAGTATCATCACACATCAGTATCTATCACACATCAGTAATATCACACATCAGTATCTATTACACATCAGTAATATCACAAATCAGTAATATCACACATCAGTAATATCACACATATTATCTATCACACATCAGTAATATCACACATCAGTAATATCACACATATTATCTATCACACATCAGTAATATCACACACATCTATCACACATCAGTAATATCACACATCAGTAATATCACACACATTATCTATCACACATCAGTAATATCACACATCAGTAATATCACACCCATTATCTATCACACATCAGTAATATCACACATCAGTAATATACACATCAGTATCATCACACATCAGTAATATCACACATCAGTATCATCACACATCAGTAATATCACACATCAGTAATATCACACATCAGTATCATCACACATCAGTATCATCACACATCAGTATCTATCACACATCAGTAATATCACACATCAGTAATATCACACATCAGTATCTCTCACATATCAGTAATATCACACATCAGTATCATCACACATCAGTATCTATCACACATCAGTAAAATCACACATCAGTAATATCACACATCAGTAATATCACACATCAGTATCTATCACACATCAGTAATATCACACATCAGTATCTATCACACATCAGTAATATCACACATCAGTAATATCACACATCAGTAATATCACACATCAGTATCATCACACATCAGTAATATCACACATCAGTATCATCACACATCAGTATCATCACACATCAGTATCTATCACACATCAGTAATATCACACATCAGTATCTATCACACATCAGTAATATCACACATTATCTATCACACATCAGTATCATCACACATCAGTAATATCACACACATTATCTATTACACATCAGTAATATCACACACATCTATCACACATCAGTAATATCACACATCAGTAATATCACACCCATTATCTATCACACATCAGTAATATCACACATCAGTAATATCACACCCATTATCTATCACACATCAGTAATATCACACCCATTATCTATCACACATCAGTAATATCACACACATTATCTATCACACATCAGTAATATCACACATCAGTAATATCACACATCAGTATCTATCACACATCAGTATCTATCACACATCAGTAATATCACACATCAGTAATATCACACATCAGTATCATCACACATCAGTAATATCACACATCAGTATCATCAGACATCAGTAATATCACACATCAGTAATATCACACATCAGTATCATCACACATCAGTATCATCACACATCAGTATCTATCACACATCAGTAATATCACACATCAGTATCTATCACACATCAGTAATATCACACATCAGTATCATCACACATCAGTATCTATCACACATCAGTAATATCACACATCAGTATCTATAACACATCAGTAATATCACACATCAGTAATATCACACATCAGTATCTATCACACATCAGTAATATCACACATCAGTATCTATCACACATCAGTAATATCACACATCAGTATCTATCACACATCAGTAATATCACACATCAGTATCTATCACACATCAGTATCATCACACATCAGTATCATCACACATCAGTAATATCACACATCAGTATCTATCACACATCAGTAATATCACACATCAGTAATATCACACATCAGTAATATCACACATCAGTATCATCACACATCAGTAATATCACACATCAGTATCATCACACATCAGTATCATCACACATCAGTATCTATCACACATCAGTAATATCACACATCAGTATCTATTACACATCAGTAATATCACAAATCAGTAATATCACACATCAGTAATATCACACATATTATCTATCACAAATCAGTAATATCACACATCAGTAATATCACACATATTATCTATCACACATCAGTAATATCACACACATCTATCACACATCAGTAATATCACACATCAGTAATATCACACACATTATCTATCACACATCAGTAATATCACACACATTATCTATCACACATCAGTAATATCACACCCATTATCTATCACACATCAGCAATATCACACATCAGTAATATCACACCCATTATCTATCACACATCAGTAATATCACACCCATTATCTATCACACATCAGTAATATCACACATCAGTAATATCACACACATTATCTATCACACATCAGTAATATCACACATCAGTATCATCACACATCAGTATCATCACACATCAGTAATATCACACATCAGTAATATCACACATCAGTAATGTCACACATCAGTAATATCACACATATTATCTATCACACATCAGTAATATCACACATCAGTAATATCACACATCAGTAATATCACACACATTATCTATCACACATCAGTAATATCACACATCAGTAATATCACACACATTATCTATCACACATCAGTAATATCACACCCATTATCTATCACACGTCAGTAATATCACACCCATTATCTATCACACATCAGTAATATCACACATATTATCTATCACACATCAGTAATATCACACATCAGTAATATCACACACATTATCTATCACACATCAGTAATATCACACATATTATCTATCACACATCAGTAATATCACACATCAGTAATATCACACATCAGTAATATCACACATCAGTAATATCACACACATTATCTATCACACATCAGTAATATCACACATATTATCTATCACACATCAGTAATATCACACATCAGTAATATCACACATCAGTAATATCACACACATTATCTATTACACATCAGTAATATCACTTATCAGTATCTATCACAGAGCAGTAATATCACACATCAGTATCATCACACATCAGTAATATCACACATCAGTATCTATCACACATATTATCTATCACACATCAGTAATATCACACATCAGTATTTATCACACATCAGTATCTATCACACATCAGTAATATCACACATCAGTAATATCACACATCAGTAATATCAAACATCAGTATCATCACACATCAGTAATATCACACATCAGTATCATCACACATCAGTAATATCACATATCAGTAATATCACACATCAGTATCATCACACATCAGTATCATCACACATCAGTATGTATCACACATCAGTAATATCACACATCAGTATGTATCACACATCAGTATCTATCACACATCAGTAATATCACACACATTATCTATTACACATCAGTAATATCACACATCAGTATGTATCACACATCAGTATCTATCACACATCAGTAATATCACACACATTATCTATCACACATCAGTAATATCACAGATCAGTAATATCACACACATTATCTATTACACATCAGTAATATCACAAATCAGTAATATCACACATATTATCTATCACACATCAGTAATATCACACATCAGTAATATCACACATATTATCTATCATACACATTATCTATCACACATCAGTAATATCACACACATTATCTATCACACATCAGTAATATCACACACATTATCTATCACACACATTATCTATCACACATCAGTAATATCACACACATTATCTATCACACATCAGTAATATCACACACATTATCTATCACACATCAGTAATATCACACATGAGTAATATCACACACATTATCTATCACAGATCAGTAATATCACACATCAGTAATATCATACATCAGTAATATCACACATCACTAATATCACACACATTATCTATCACACATCAGTAATATCACACATCAGTATCATCACACATCAGTAATATCACACATCAGTAATATCACACATCAGTAATATCACACACATTATCTATCACACATCAGTAATATCACACATATTATCTATCACACATCAGTAATATCACACACATTATCTATCACACATCAGTAATATCACACACATTATCTATCACACATCAGTAATATCACACACATTATCTATCACACATCAGTAATATCACACATCAGTAATATCACACACATTATCTATCACACATCAGTAATATCACACACATTATCTATCACACATCAGTAATATCACACACTATCTATCACACATCAGTAATATCACACGCATTATCTATCACACATCAGTAATATCACACGCATTATCTATCACACATCAGTAATATCACACATCAGTAATATCACACACATTATCTATCACACATCAGTAATATCACACACATTATCTATCACACATCAGTAATATCACACGCATTATCTATCACACATCAGTAATATCACACACATCTATCACACATCAGTAATATCACACACATTATCTATCACACATCAGTAATATCACACATCAGTAATATCACACACATTATCTATCACACATCAGTAATATCACACACATTATCTATCACACATCAGTAATATCACACACATTATCTATTACACATCAGTAATATCACACACATTATCTATCACACATCAGTAATATCACACACATTATCTATTACACATCAGTAATATCACACACATTATCTATCACACATCAGTAATATCACACACATTATCTATCACACATCAGTAATATCACACACATTATCTATCACACATCAGTAATATCACACACATTATCTATCACACATCAGTAATATCACACGCATTATCTATCACAAATCAGTAATATCACACACATTATCTATCACACATCAGTAATATCACACGCATTATCTATCACACATCAGTAATATCACA
The DNA here is from genome assembly GCF_048569485.1 of Anomaloglossus baeobatrachus. Classification (NCBI taxonomy): domain Eukaryota; kingdom Metazoa; phylum Chordata; class Amphibia; order Anura; family Aromobatidae; genus Anomaloglossus; species Anomaloglossus baeobatrachus. The sequence goes on from NC_134358.1 coordinate 577,747,907, forward strand.
CATCAGTATCATCACACATCAGTAATATCACACATCAGTAATATCACACATCAGTAATATCACACATCAGTAATATCACACACATTATCTATCACACATCAGTAATATCACACATATTATCTATCACACATCAGTAATATCACACACATTATCTATCACACATCAGTAATATCACACACATTATCTATCACACATCAGTAATATCACACATCAGTATCATCACACATCAGTAATATCACACATCAGTAATATCACACATCAGTAATATCACACACATTATCTATCACACATCAGTAATATCACACATATTATCTATCACACATCAGTAATATCACACACATTATCTATCACACATCAGTAATATCACACACATTATCTATCACACATCAGTAATATCACACACATTATCTATCACACATCAGTAATATCACACATCAGTAATATCACACACATTATCTATCACACATCAGTAATATCACACACATTATCTATCACACATCAGTAATATCACACACATTATCTATCACACATCAGTAATATCACACACATTATCTATCACACATCAGTAATATCACACACATTATCTATTACACATCAGTAATATCACACACATTATCTATCACACATCAGTAATATCACACACATTATCTATCACACATCAGTAATATCACACACATTATCTATTACACATCAGTAATATCACACGCATTATCTATCACACATCAGTAATATCACACATCAGTAATATCACACACATTATCTATCACACATCAGTAATATCACACACATTATCTATCACACATCAGTAATATCACACACTATCTATCACACATCAGTAATATCACACACATTATCTATCACACATCAGTAATATCACACGCATTATCTATCACACATCAGTAATATCACACGCATTATCTATCACACATCAGTAATATCACACATCAGTAATATCACACACATTATCTATCACACATCAGTAATATCACACACATTATCTATCACACATCAGTAATATCACACACATTATCTATTACACATCAGTAATATCACACACATTATCTATCACACATCAGTAATATCACACACATTATCTATCACACATCAGTAATATCACACACATTATCTATCACACATCAGTAATATCACACACATTATCTATCACACATCAGTAATATCACACACATTATCTATTACACATCAGTAATATCACACACATTATCTATCACACATCAGTAATATCACACACATTATCTATCACACATCAGTAATATCACACACATTATCTATTACACATCAGTAATATCACACGCATTATCTATCACACATCAGTAATATCACACACATTATCTATCACACATCAGTAATATCACACACACTATCTATCACACATCAGTAATATCACACGCATTATCTATCACACATCAGTAATATCACACGCATTATCTATCACACATCAGTAATATCACACATCAGTAATATCACACACATTATCTATCACACATCAGTAATATCACACACATTATCTATCACACATCAGTAATATCACACGCATTATCTATCACACATCAGTAATATCACACACATCTATCACACATCAGTAATATCACACACATTATCTATCACACATCAGTAATATCACACATCAGTAATATCACACACATTATCTATCACACATCAGTAATATCACACACATTATCTATCACACATCAGTAATATCACACACATTATCTATTACACATCAGTAATATCACACATCAGTAATATCACACACATTATCTATCACACATCAGTAATATCACACACATTATCTATCACACATCAGTAATATCACACACATTATCTATCACACATCAGTAATATCACACGCATTATCTATCACACATCAGTAATATCACACATCAGTAATATCACACACATTATCTATCACACATCAGTAATATCACACACATTATCTATCACACATCAGTAATATCACACGCATTATCTATCACACATCAGTAATATCACACACATCTATCACACATCAGTAATATCACACACATTATCTATCACACATCAGTAATATCACACATCAGTAATATCACACACATTATCTATCACACATCAGTAATATCACACACATTATCTATCACACATCAGTAATATCACACACATTATCTATTACACATCAGTAATATCACACACATTATCTATCACACATCAGTAATATCACACACATTATCTATCACACATCAGTAATATCACACACATTATCTATCACACATCAGTAATATCACACACATTATCTATCACACATCAGTAATATCACACACATTATCTATTACACATCAGTAATATCACACGCATTATCTATCACACATCAGTAATATCACACACATTATCTATTACACATCAGTAATATCACACACATTATCTATCACACATCAGTAATATCACACACATTATCTATCACACATCAGTAATATCACACGCATTATCTATCACACATCAGTAATATCACACGCATTATCTATCACACATCAGTAATATCACACGCATTATCTATCACACATCAGTAATATCACACGCATTATCTATCACACATCAGTAATATCACACACATTATCTATCACACATCAGTAATATCACACACATCTATCACACATCAGTAATATCACACACATTATCTATCACACATCAGTAATATCACACACATTATCTATCACACATCAGTAATATCACACACATTATCTATCACACATCAGTAATATCACACACATTATCTATTACACATCAGTAATATCACACACTATCTATCACACATCAGTAATATCACACATCAGTAATATCACACACATTATCTATCACACATCAGTAATATCACACGCATTATCTATCACACATCAGTAATATCACACATCAGTAATATCACACACATTATCTATCACACATCAGTAATATCACACACATTATCTATCACACATCAGTAATATCACACGCATTATCTATCACAAATCAGTAATATCACACACATTATCTATCACACATCAGTAATATCACACATCAGTATCATCACACATCAGTAATATCACACATCAGTAATATCACACATCAGTAATATCACACACATTATCTATCACACATCAGTAATATCACACACATTATCTATCACACATCAGTAATATCACACACATTATCTATCACACATCAGTAATATCACACACATTATCTATCACACATCAGTAATATCACACACATTATCTATCACACATCAGTAATATCACACGCATTATCTATCACAAATCAGTAATATCACACACATCTATCACACATCAGTAATATCACACACATTATCTATCACACATCAGTAATATCACACGCATTATCTATCACACATCAGTAATATCACACGCATTATCTATCACACATCAGTAATATCACACGCATTATCTATCACACATCAGTAATATCACACACATCTATCACACATCAGTAATATCACACACATTATCTATCACACATCAGTAATATCACACGCATTATCTATCACACATCAGTAATATCACACACATTATCTATCACACATCAGTAATATCACACACATTATCTATTACACATCAGTAATATCACACACATTATCTATCACACATCAGTAATATCACACACATTATCTATCACACATCAGTAATATCACACACATTATCTATTACACATCAGTAATATCACACACATTATCTATCACACATCAGTAATATCACACGCATTATCTATCACAAATCAGTAATATCACACACATCTATCACACATCAGTAATATCACACACATTATCTATCACACATCAGTAATATCACACACATTATCTATCACACATCAGTAATATATCATATAATCATATACACTGTCTCTTTACAGCTGCCGCCACTGCCCCCACCCTTCAGCCGCCGGCTGCAGCAGTCACTGCCCCCGATCAACCGCCACTGAACCCATCTGCTGCCTCCCCTCCATCTGCCACCGCTCTCCCTCATCAGCTGCTGCCCCCCTCCCTCATCTGCTGCCTCATCTCACCTTCCTCCATCTGCTGTGATCCCTCAACCACCTGCTGTGATTCTCCTCTACCTATCCCTCTATTTATCTATCTATCTGTCCATGTGTCTCTCTGGCTGTCCGTCTCTCTGGCTGTCCGTCTCTCCGGCTGTCCGTCTCTCTGGCTGTCCGTCTCTCTGGCTGTCCGTCTCTCTGGCTGTCCGTCTCTCTGGCTGTCCGTCTCTCTGGCTGTCCGCCTCTCTGGCTGTCCGTCTCTCTGGCTGTCCGTCTCTCTGGCTGTCCGTCTCTCTGGCTGTCCGTCTCTCTGGCTGTCCGTCTCTCTGGCTGTCCGTCTCTCTGGCTGTCCGCCTCTCTGGCTGTCCGTCTCTCTGGCTGTCCATCTCTCTGGCTGTCAGTCTCTCTGGCTGTCCGTCTCTTTGGCTGTCCATCTCTCTGGCTGTCCGTCTCTCTGGCTGTCCGTCTCTCTGGCTGTCCGTCTCTCATCTATATCTAGCTCCCACAGGGCAGGGGGTAAATGTTACTTGTTGCCGGGCCGGTGATGTCAGGTTAGGGATGTCACAGGTGGCCCTGCCCGGCTTTGTGGCCCCGAGGTGTACAATAAAAGGGGATTTGGTTGATGGTGGGGGAATGATGAGGATGATAGTCTTGTGACGTCACCTGTGGTACGTGGCCAGAAATTAACTGCCGCTGCTGTCGCTGTCCTTCGGGGCGGATGGTACGTGGCCAGGGATTAGCCGCCGCTGCTGCCGCTGTCCTCCGGGGCGGATGGTGTTGCAGCAAGGATGGCTCTGCTCCCCACAGGTGGAGCCCCGGGGAGGAGGATGAGAGTAGTGGCCGTTGGCGCTGAAGTGCGGGGCGACGGCAATCAAAAGGCTGAATCAGCTGCTGTGGCTCCAGCTGTGATGGGCCCCAGCTGATCCCGAATCCGTTGGAGGTTAGAACCGGTCCAGTGGTCGATGGGCCCTTCCTTCTTGCGCCTTTACAGATGGATCCCCGTGGCCTGATGCTGCTTGGGGACCCCGGTTCGTGTAGTGTTAGCTCCTGTCCCGTGTGTAGGTGACGCGGGGCCGCTGTGGGGCTTGACTGTAATCACGACTCCGGACCCTATGTGGCACTGTGCTCCGGGATCTCGTGGTGGTCAGAGGGACTGGCAATCCCCCTGGCAGTGAGAGCAGTCAGAGAATGGAACAGGCAACCAAGGGAGGCAGTGAGGGCAGTTAGAGAATGGAACAGGCGACTACGGGAGGCAGTGAGGGCAGTCAGAGAATGGAACAGGCGACTACGGGAGGCAGTGAGGGCAGTCAGAGAGTGGAACAGGCGACCAAGGGAGGCAGTGAGGGCAGTTAGAGAATGGAACAGGCGACCAAGGGAGGCAGTGAGGGCAGTTAGAGAATGGAACAGGCGACTACGGGAGGCAGTGAGGGCAGTCAGAGAATGGAACAGGCGACCAAGGGAGGCAGTGAGGGCAGTCAGAGAGTGGAACAGGCGACCAAGGGAGGCAGTGAGGGCAGTTAGAGAATGGAACAGGCGACTACGGGAGGCAGTGAGGGCAGTCAGAGAGTGGAACAGGCGACCAAGGGAGGCAGTGAGGGCAGTCAGAGAGTGGAACAGGCGACCAAGGGAGGCAGTGAGGGCTGTCAGAGAATGGAACAGGCGACCAAGGGAGGCAGTGAGGGCAGTCAGAGAGTGGAACAGGCGACCAAGGGAGGCAGTGAGGGCTGTCAGAGAATGGAACAGGCGACCAAGGGAGGCAGTGAGGGCAGTCAGAGAGTGGAACAGGCGACCAAGGGAGGCAGTGAGGGCTGTCAGAGAATGGAACAGGCGACCAAGGGAGGCAGTGAGGGCAGTCAGAGAGTGGAACAGGCGACTACGGGAGGCAGTGAGGGCAGTCAGAGAGTGGAACAGTTAGCCACAGGAGGCAGTGAGAATAGTCAGAGAGTGGTACAGGTAGCCACAGGAGGCAGTGAGGGAAGTCAGAGAGTGGTACAGGCTACCAAGGGAGGCAGTGAGGGCAGTCAGAGAGTGGAACAGGCGGCCACGGGAGGCAGTGAGGGAAGAGAGTGGAACAGGTAGCCATGGGAGGCAGTGAGGGCAGTCAGAGAGTAGAACAGGCGACTACGGGAGGCATTGAGGGCAGTCAGAGAGTGGAACAGGTAGCCACGGGAGGCAGTGAGGGCAGACAGAGTGGAGCAGGCAGCCACGGGAGGTAGTGAGGGCAGTCAGAGTGGAACAGGCAACCACGGGAGGTAGTGAGGGCAGTCAGAGAGTGGAACAGGAAGTCATGGGAGGTAGTGAGGGCAGTCAGAGAGTGGTACAGGTTACCAAGGGAGGCAATGAGGGCAGTCAGGGAGTGGAACAGGCTACCAAGGGAGGCAGTGAGGGCAGTCAGAGAGTGGAACAGGCTACCAAGAGAGGCAGTGAGGGCAGTCAGAGAGTGGAACAGGCTACCACTTGAGGCAGTGAGGGCAGTCAGAGACTGGTACAGGTAGCCACAGGAGGCAGTGAGGGCAGTCAGAGAATGGAACAGACATCCACGGGAGGCAGTTAGGGCAGTCAGAGAGTGGAACAGGAGACCACGAGACGTAGTGAGGGCAGTCTGAGTGGAACAGGCGCCCACGGCAAGAAGTGAGGTCAGTCAGAGAGTGGAACAGGCGACCACGGCAAGAAGTGAGGTCAGTCAGAGAGTGGAACAGGCGACCACGAGAGGTAGTGAGGGCAGTCAGAGAATGGAACAGGTGGCCACAGGGGGCAGTGATCTCTCCATCAATGGAAATCTACAAGTGGATAAACATGTAGGTGGGATGATTTAAGAAAACCTGCACTCGCAGGGGTTGGACCTGATGGCCCTTGAGGTCCCTTCCAAAGCTACCATTCTTTGATTCTATGTGGCCCTGACACCAGAAATAGGAGGGAGCACTTTCCTGACACATACACAATATCTATCCCATTCACTGATATCACATCTTACACTTATCACGTATCACACAAGCGATTGATTACATATCGGCATATTCACCAGATATCAGAGGCTTTACACACTGGAGCCTGGGAAGCGATTTCTGGGGACACAAACTCCGGAGACCCGTATCTGCTGTACTGAAATTCAGACGCATTTATCTTCTGAGCAAATCCAAAGTCGCAGAGTCTGATATCATCCTGATCTGAGCGAACCATCAGTATGTTAGACGGCTGCGGAAAGTAGACAGTAATAAGTGTCACATCCCCCCCGTACAGACTGTGCCCGGCGTCACATCCCCCCCGTACAGACTGTGCCCGGCCTCACATCCCCCCCGTACAGACTGTGCCCGGCCTCACATCCCCCCCGTACAGACTGTGCCCGTCCTCACATCCCCCCGTACAGACTGTGCCCGGCCTCACATCCCCCCGTACAGACTGTGCCCGGCCTCACATACCCCCCGTACACACTGTGCCCGGCCTCACATCCCCCCGTACAGACTGTGCCCGGCGTCACATCCCCCCTACAGACTGTGCCCGGCCTCACATTCCCCGTACAGACTGTGCCCGGCCTCACATCCCCCGTACAGACTGTGCCCGGCCTCACATCCCCCGTACAGACTGTGCCCGGCCTCACATCCACTGTACAGACTGTGCCCAGCGTCACATCCACTGTACAGACTGTGCCCAGCGTCACATCCACTGTACAGACTGTGCCTGGCCTCACATCCCCCGTACAGACTGTGCCCGGCGTCACATCCACTGTACAGACTGTGCCCAGCGTCACATCCACTGTACAGACTGTGCCCGGCGTCACATCCACTGTACAGACTGTGCCCAGCGTCACATCCACTGTACAGACTGTGCCCAGCGTCACATCCACTGTGCAGACTGTGCCCGGCGTCACATCCCCCCGTACAGACTGTGCCCAGCCTCACATCCCCCCCGTACAGACTGTGCCCGGCCTCACATCCCCCCCATACAGACTGTGCCCGGCCTCACATCCCCCGTACAGACTGTGCCCAGCGTCACATCCCCCCGTACAGACTGTGCCCGGCCTCACATCCCCCGTACAGACTGTGCCCGGCATCACATCCCCCGTACAGACTGTGCCCAGCGTCACATCCACTGTACAGACTGTGCCCAGCGTCACATCCACTGTACAGACTGTGCCCGGCCTCACATCCCCCCGTACAGACTGTGCCCAGCCTCACATCCCCCCCGTACAGACTGTGCCCGGCCTCACATCCCCCCGTACAGACTGTGCCCGGCATCACATCCCCCGTACAGACTGTGCCCAGCGTCACATCCACTGTACAGACTGTGCCCGGCCTCACATCCCCCGTACAGACTGTGCCCGGCGTCACATCCACTGTACAGACTGTGCCCGGCCTCACATCCCCCGTACAGACTGTGCCCGGCCTCACATCCCCCCCATACAGACTGTGCCTGGCCTCACATCCCCCGTACAGACTGTGCCCGGCCTCACATCCCCCGTACAGACTGTGCCCAGCCTCATATCCCCCCGTACAGACTGTGCCCAGCGTCACATCCACTGTACAGACTGTGCCCAGCGTCACATCCACTGTACAGACTGTGCCCGGCCTCACATCCCCCCGTACAGACTGTGCCCAGCGTCACATCCACTGTACAGACTGTGCCCGGCCTCACATCCCCCGTACAGACTGTGCCCAGCGTCACATCCACTGTACAGACTGTGCCCAGCGTCACATCCCCCCGTACAGACTGTGCCCGGCCTCACATCCCCCCGTACAGACTGTGCCCGGCCTCACATCCCCCCCGTACAGACTGTGCCCGGCCTCACATCCCCCCCGTACAGACTGTGCCCGGCCTCACATCCCCCCGTACAGACTGTGCCCGGCCTCACATCCCCCCGTACAGACTGTGCCCGGCCTCACATCCCCCCGTACAGACTGTGCCCGGCCTCACATCCCCCGCATAGACTGTGCCCAGCGTCACGTCCACTGTACACACTGTGCCCAGCCTCACATCCCCCCGTACAGACTGTGCCCGGCATCACATCCCCCGTACAGACTGTGCCCGGCCTCACATCCCCCGTACAGACTGTGCCCGGCCTCACATCCCCCCCATACAGACTGTGCCCGGCCTCACATCCCCCGTACAGACTGTGCCCGGCCTCACATCCCCCGTACAGACTGTGCCCGGCATCACATCCCCCCGTACAGACTGTGCCCGGCCTCACATCCCCCCCGTACACACTGTGCCCAGCCTCATATCCCCCCGTACAGACTGTGCCCGGCATCACATCCCCCGTACAGACTGTGCCCGGCCTCACATCCCCCGTACAGACTGTGCCCGGCCTCACATCCCCCCCATACAGACTGTGCCCGGCCTCACATCCCCCGTACAGACTGTGCCCGGCCTCACATCCCCCATACAGACTGTGCCCGGCCTCACATCCACTGTACAGACTGTGCCCGGCCTCACATCCCCTGCACAGACTGTGCCCGGCCTCACATCCCCTGCACAGACTGTGCCCGGCCTCACATCCACTGTACAGACTGTGCCTGGCCTCACATCCCCTGCACAGACTGTGCCCGGCCTCACATCCACTGTACAGACTGTGCCTGGCCTCACATCCCCCCGTACAGACTGTGCCCGGCCTCACATCCCCCCCGTACAGACTGTGCCCGGCCTCACATCCACTGTACAGACTGTGCCTGGCCTCACATCCACTGTACAGACTGTGCCTGGCCTCACATCCACTGCACAGACTGTGCCCAGCCTCACATCCACTGCACAGACTGTGCCCAGCGTCACATCCACTGTACACTGTACACTCTGCCGGACCCACCTTCACATCCAGATGCAAAATATTCTTGTCATGGAGGTAAGTGAGGGCCTCGAGCAGCTGCCGGATGTAGATCTTCACCTGAGGAAACATCAAATACTCCATGATGGGAAGTCACAAATATATCATGGTAGCACAAGACCCACTCCCATTTAAATAAAAAATAAATACACAAGACACACTAAATTTGGAAGAAATAGGTTGTGATGTTTATTAAGGGCTTACTGAAATTTCCAATAAATATAATAAATAAATAATTTTCATATACATACATTGACCAAAAAAACATAAATGATGACCAAATCCACCCAGCAACTAGCTGGGCGATTATCCCATAATCCATGACACGCAGAGTCATGCCCCCCCCAAAAAAAAAAACACCACAGCCATTTATCAATAATTGATTGAATTCCAACATTAAATATATCCAACCCAATCTCCGATAAGTGGACTAAATCACTCCTGTAGATGCCAGGTAAAAAACCCTCTAGATCAACGTGCCTGAAAGAAAAACCTCCCACTTTTAACATATTTAACACATTACCCTATTCATTCTTCTTCGAACCCTTTCCAAAAACAGTAATTCTTTGCCGGCCCATGCAAAACGAGGGACTAGTTCCAAGAATATAAAAACCGTCCCCGGAAATTAGCTTTTGAATAAGAAAAAATCAGAACGCATCTCAGACAAAAGAGCGAGCGTCCTGATTTTTCCTAAATCGTTACCCCCTGCATGAATAACAATTGCGTTAGGGCTAGGCCTTTGATCCATCAAATTTTTTAAAACATTTTTAAGCTCCTTCCAAACTAAACCTCTATAACCAAACCAGTTAACGTTTAACTGACGAGAATCAAATGATAAGTTCTTAGAATAGATTCTCTGAGATGCCCTCTTCTGAGCCCAGAAGACAAATGAATGTCCTATAACCCAAATCACTAAAGGCCCTAAGAGAACAAGATAAAATTAATTTCAAAACATATTCGATCTAACATACAATTTATATCTGTGAGATTCCCACCTCCTCCCCAATTTCATAATTTGCCTAGGCCCCAATCCCATACTAGCGGCTTTGAAAGCAGCCCCGATCCTAAATGAGAGAGATGAAATCCTCTTATCGCCAAGACCCAAAACCAACAAACACTTCTTCAAAATAGCATTGAATTGATAAATTGTTGTTGGAGAAAAGTGTTTGTGTGACAACAAAACGCCACTTTGAGAAGACCTTACTCCAAGCCAATACCTAACATTTTGGACCGGGCAGACTATATTACCAGGTAATTCGTTCAATTTAATGAAACACCCCTTACATGATTGGTCCGTCTTCGATCTTCGGATAAAAATTAACAAGGATGAATTAACAATTCGTATATCCTCTAAAAGCAAGCCCGAATGCACTGACTTGTTTAGCGAAACAAGTTCCCCGATACGAAATGCTCCAAAAAATGCTAGGACAAAAGCCGTCCTGAAAAGGCATGTTTCGTAATCATCGATACATACAGAGCTAAGGATTGACCAAAACCTCCGAAACAGGGAGAAAGAAACTGGATGTCTTTTACCCGGCTGACCCATATCCTTCCTATATCCTTTCAAAAATTATTTTACAGGAAAATAACTAACCAAGGTGGGGTTACCAACTAATTTAAGGAAAAAAGAAACTCCTGCCAGAAGTTTGGCAATAGAAGCGAACGACCATTTCTTCTTAACCAAGCTATTAATCAATAACAAAATAACAAATTATTAGCATAATAATCAATCTCCATAAAATCACAAAACCCCGTCCAGACTCTCCATGCAGCTGAATAATCAGCCCATGTTCCCGGAGCCACGGATCTCCTAATAAATACTGGCATCAATTCCAAATCAGATCCCACCGGTGCAGAGGACAAGGAATCCCTTCCACTTCTGCGTCTGGAACTAGCGAATGAAATGCATCCAGATGGTGACGAGAAAGAACCTTAGCTGCTTCATTGCTAACATTACTAACAAAGCGAGCTTTCAGCCATATATTCAATTTCAAGCAAAATAAAACCAAATGCCTCAATAACCTAGCTGCCCAGACGCACTTGGAGGACAAAGTATTAATAGCAAAAACAAGCCCCTGGTTTTCTGAAAACAGTAAAATCCTTTTGTTCCGTAAATTAGATCCCCAAACCACCATAGAAACTACAATGGGAAATAACTCCAAAACAACCCTATTGTCTACAATTCCATTAACAACCCACGAACTATCCCAATCCCCAGCAGACCAAAAACCTTCAAAACAACCAAAACCGTGGATCTCAGACACACCTGTGAATAACCGTAACTTATCCGACGACACAAATGAAAATTGAATGTAGCTACGCCCATTAAAGCACTTCAAGAATTCAAACCAAATTGCCAAATCCTCCTTCACATTTTTGGCCAAGCGAATCTGTGCTCTAGGAGAGTGCAGGCCTTTTGTCGCTTCATACAAACCCCTAGAAAAAACCCTTCCCATTGGAATCACACGTAACGCAAAATCCAAAAGGCCTAACACCGACTGAAACTCTTTTAAAGTCGCCTTATTTTTTGCCAGTAACAACTGCAAAGCAGACCTCAACTTAACCACCTTCTCCTCTGGAAGCCTACACTCCATATTCACCGAATCTATAGTGATACCAGGAAATTCAAGACAGCAGCAAGGACCCACCGTCTTCTCCTCGGCCAACGGAATCCCGAAATTACTACATAAACCCCGAAATCGATTCAACAACTGTAAACAAACACTGTCTGACGCCTCATCACAAACAAAAACTCATCAAAATAATGGAGAATACCTCCCCCAAAAAAAACACAACTAACACACCAATGAATAAACGACGAGAAAGCTTCAAAATAATAACACGGCAATGTGAAGCCCATGGGCAAGCACATATCAAAATAAAAACCGCTATCAAACTGAAATCCCAAGGAATTAAAACCTTCGGTAAAAGCCTAAAAGCAGACTTTATGTCCACTTTCGCTAACAAAGCATTAACCCCTGGACTCCTAACCAAATCCACCGCTTGGTCAAAAGAGGCATAATTGACTGATGATTTCGATTTATCGACTTCATCATTGAAAGAAGACCCTCTGGGGAAGGAAAGATGCCTCCTGATACTTATCTAAGACCAGGAGAGTGGGCGCGGCCCGGTCCTATAGAGAAGCATGAGCCTCAGAATCAGAGCCAGACAACTCAGAGTCAGACACAAAGAAGCAGGACGCAGGGGAGCACGAGCGGGAGCGGCAGCCGTGACCGGTGGGCACGTGGACTGGATCAGTGGTTAAGGAGCGGTGCCGTGACGGCAAGACAAGATCAGTGGGTACGGGGCGGTGCTGGGACATTGGGAGCGTGACATATAGTAATATATATATATAGCAATATGGCCGCTCTTCTCCTCAGTGTGATATAGTAATATATATAGTAATATGGCCACTCTTCTCCTCAGTGTGATATAGTAATATATATAGTAATATGGCCGCTCTTCTCCTCAGTGTGATATAGTAATATATATATAGTAATATGGCCGCCCTTCTCCTCAGTGTGATAGAGTAATATATATATAGTAATATGGCCGCTCTTCTCCTCAGTGTGATATAGTAATATATATATAGTAATATGGCCGCTCTTCTCAGTGTGATAGAGTAATATATATATAGTAATATGGCCGCTCTTCTCCTCAGTGTGATATAGTAATATATATAGTAATATGGCCGCTCTTCTCCTCAGTGTGATATAGTAATATATATATAGTAATATGGCCGCTCTTCTCCTCAGTGTGATATAGTAATATATATAGTAATATGGCCGCTCTTCTCAGTGTGATAGAGTAATATATATATAGTAATATGGCCGCTCTTCTCCTCAGTGTGATATAGTAATATATATATATAGTAATATGGCCGCTCTTCTCAGTGTGATAGAGTAATATATATATAGTAATATGGCCGCTCTTCTCCTCAGTGTGATATAGTAATATATATATAGTAATATGGCCGCTCTTCACCTCAGTGTGATATAGTAATATATATATAGTAATATGGCCGCTCTTCTCCTCAGTGTGATATAGTAATATATATATAGTAATATGGCCGCTCTTCTCAGTGTGATAGAGTAATATATATATAGTAATATGGCCGCTCTTCTCCTCAGTGTGATATAGTAATATATATATAGTAATATGGCCGCTCTTCACCTCAGTGTGATATAGTAATATATATATAGTAATATGGCCGCTCTTCTCCTCAGTGTGATATAGTAATATATATATAGTAATATGGCCGCTCTTCACCTCAGTGTGATATAGTAATATATATATAGTAATATGGCCGCTCTTCTCCTCAGTGTGATATAGTAATATATATATAGTAATATGGCCGCTCTTCTCCTCAGTGTGATATAGTAATATATATAGTAATATATATAACCGCACTTTTACTGTCTCCCACTCCCACACAACCTCTTCATCCCGTCCTCTCTCTGTTGGCGTCCCTCAAGGCTCTGTCCTGGGACCATTACTTTTTTCTATCTATACATTTGGCCTGGGACAACTCATAAAGTCTCATGGCTTCCAGTACCACCTATATGCCGATGACACTCAGATCTACCTCTCTGGTCCAGATGTCACTTCTCTGCTGTCCAGAATCCCAGAGTGCCTATCTGCTATATCTTCCTTCTTCTCCTCTCGCTTCCTAAAGCTCAATGTGGCCAAAACTGAGCTGATCATCTTTCCTCCATCTCCCCTGCACTCTCCACCTGATCTATCCATTACAATAAATAACATCACGCTCTCCCCAGCATCCAAAGTTCGGTGCCTCGGAGTGACCTTTGACTCTGCCTTGTCCTTCATACCACACATTCAATCCCTCACCACCTCCTGTCGTCTTCAACTCAAAAATATTTCCAGAATCCGTCCCTTCATCAATTCTCAATCCACAAAAATGCTAGTGCATGCTCTCATAATCTCCCGCCTCGACTACTGCAACATCCTCCTATGTGGTCTCCCTGCTAACACGCTCGCCCCTCTCCAGTCCATCCTTAATGCTGCTGCCCGACTGATCCACCTCTCGCCTCACTACCACCCCGCTTCTCCTCTCTGCATGTCCCTTCACTGGCTCCCAATCTTCCATCGTATCCAATTCAAACTACTAATACTGACTTACAAAGCCATCCACAAATTGTCTCCTCCATATATCTCTGAACTAATCTCTCGCTACACTCCAAAACGTAATCTCCGGTCCTCCCAAGATCTCCTTCTATCCTCCTCTCTCATTCGCTCCTCATGCAACCGTCTCCAAGACTTCTCCCGAACATCCCCAGTCTTCTGGAACTCACTGCCTCAACACGTCAGATTATCTACTACACTTGCAAACTTCAAACGGAACCTAAAGACTCATCTGTTCAGAAATGCCTATAACCTTGAATGACCTCACTGCCCCACCACCGTGCGGAGCTGCCGCCCCACCACCGTGCGGAGCTGCCGCCCCACCACCGTGCGGAGCTGCCGCCCCACCACCGTGCGGAGCTGCCGTCCCACCACCGTGCGGAGCTGCCGCCCCACCACCGTGCGGAGCTGCCGCCCCACCACCGTGCGGAGCTGCCGCCCCACCACCGTGCGGAGCTGCCGCCCCACCACCGTGCGGAGCTGCCGCCCCACCACCGTGCGGAGCTGCCGCCCCACCTACACCCCACCTACTGTCTCCTCCCCATAATCCTATAGAATGTAAGCCCGCAAGGGCAGGGCCCTCTTCCCTCTGTACTAGTCTGTCTACTGTAACTTGTACATGTATTTTGTATGTAACCCCCTTCTCATGTACAGCACCATGGAATCAATGGTGCTCTATAAATAAATAATAATAATAATAATAATAAAATAATATGGCCGCTCTTCTCCTCAGTGTGATATAGTAATATATATATAGTAATATGGCCGCTCTTCTCCTCAGTGTGATATAGTAATATATATATAGTAATATGGCCGCTTTTCTCCTCAGTGTGATATAGTAATATATATAGTAATATGGCCGCTCTTCTCCTCAGTGTGATATAGTAATATATATATAGTAATATGGCCGCTCTTCTCCTCAGTGTGATATAGTAATATATATATAGTAATCTGGCCGCTCTTCTCCTCAGTGTGATATAGTAATATATATATAGTAATATGGCCGCTCTTCTCCTCAGTGTGATATAGTAATATATATATAGTAATATGGCCGCCCTTCTCCTCAATGTGATATAGTAATATATATATAGTAATATGGCCGCCCTTCTCCTCAGTGTGATATAGTAATATATATATAGTAATATGGCCGCTCTTCTCCTCAGTGTGATATAGTAATATATATATAGTAATATGGCCGCTCTTCTCAGTGTGATATAGTAATATATATAGTAATATAGCCGCTCTTCTCCTCAGTGTGATATAGTAATATATATAGTAATATGGCCGCCCTTCTCCTCAATGTGATATAGTAATATATATATAGTAATATGGCCGCTCTTCTCCTCAGTGTGATATAGTAATATATATATAGTAATATGGCCGCTCTTCTCAGTGTGATATAGTAATATATATAGTAATATGGCCGCTCTTCTCCTCAGTGTGATATAGTAATATATATATATATAGTAATATGGCCACACTTCTCCTCAGTGTGATATAGTAATATATATAGTAATATGGCCGCTGTTCTCCTCAGTGTGATATAGTAATATATATAGTAATATGGCCGCTCTTCTCCTCAGTGTGATATAGTAATATATATATAGTAATATGGCCGCTCTTCTCCTCAGTGTGATATAGTAATATATATATATAGTAATATGGCCGCCCTTCTCCTCAATGTGATATAGTAATATATATATAGTAATATGGCCGCTCTTCTCCTCAGTGTGATATAGTAATATATATATAGTAATATGGCCACTCTTCTCCTCAGTGTGATATAGTAATATATATATAGTAATATGGCCGCCCTTCTCCTCAATGTGATATAGTAATATATATATAGTAATATGGCCGCTCTTCTCCTCAATGTGATATAGTAATATATATATAGTAATATGGCCGCCCTTCTCCTCAGTGTGATATAGTAATATATATATAGTAATATGGCCGCTCTTCTCCTCAGTGTGATATAGTAATATATATATAGTAATATGGCCGCCCTTCTCCTCAGTGTGATATAGTAATATATATATAGTAATATGGCCGCCCTTCTCCTCAATGTGATATAGTAATATATATATAGTAATATGGCCGCCCTTCTCCTCAATGTGATATAGTAATATATATATAGTAATATGGCCGCCCTTCTCCTCAGTGTGATATAGTAATATATATATAGTAATATGGCCGCTCTTCTCCTCAGTGTGATATAGTAATATATATATAGTAATATGGCCGCTCTTCTCAGTGTGATATAGTAATATATATAGTAATATAGCCGCTCTTCTCCTCAGTGTGATATAGTAATATATATAGTAATATGGCCGCCCTTCTCCTCAATGTGATATAGTAATATATATATAGTAATATGGCCGCTCTTCTCCTCAGTGTGATATAGTAATATATATATAGTAATATGGCCGCTCTTCTCAGTGTGATATAGTAATATATATAGTAATATGGCCGCTCTTCTCCTCAGTGTGATATAGTAATATATATATATATAGTAATATGGCCACACTTCTCCTCAGTGTGATATAGTAATATATATAGTAATATGGCCGCTGTTCTCCTCAGTGTGATATAGTAATATATATAGTAATATGGCCGCTCTTCTCCTCAGTGTGATATAGTAATATATATATAGTAATATGGCCGCTCTTCTCCTCAGTGTGATATAGTAATATATATATATAGTAATATGGCCGCCCTTCTCCTCAATGTGATATAGTAATATATATATAGTAATATGGCCGCTCTTCTCCTCAGTGTGATATAGTAATATATATATAGTAATATGGCCACTCTTCTCCTCAGTGTGATATAGTAATATATATATAGTAATATGGCCGCCCTTCTCCTCAATGTGATATAGTAATATATATATAGTAATATGGCCGCTCTTCTCCTCAGTGTGATACAGTAATATATATATATAGTAATATGGCCGCTCTTCTCCTCAGTGTGATATAGTAATATATATAGTAATATGGCCGCTCTTCTCCTCAGTGTGATATAGTAATATATATATAGTAATATGGCCGCCCTTCTCCTCAGTGTGATATAGTAATATATATATAGTAATATGGCCGCTCTTCTCCTCAGTGTGATATAGTAATATATATATATAGTAATATGGCCGCTCTTCTCCTCAGTGTGATATAGTAATATATATAGTAATATGGCCGCTCTTCTCCTCAGTGTGATATAGTAATATATATATAGTAATATGGCTGCTATTCTCCTCAGTGTGATATAGTAATATATATATATAGTAATATGGCCGCTCTTCTCCTCAGTGTGATATAGTAATATATATAGTAATATGGCCGCTCTTCTCCTCAGTGTGATATAGTAATATATATAGTAATATGGCCGCTCTTCTCCTCAGTGTGATATAGTAATATATATAGTAATATGGCCGCTCTTCTCCTCAGTGTGATATAGTAATATATATATAGTAATATGGCCGCTCTTCTCCTCAGTGTGATATAGTAATATATATGTAGTAATATGTCACGCTCCCCGGGTCCTCACCCCCGTTCCCCGGCTCACCTGCCACGCTCTCCGCTCCCCAGTCACCGGATTCCGTCCGTCCCAGGGCTCCGGGCCCCCGATCCCGGCGCCCGACAGCTTCCCTGGACCTGGCCGGCTCCCCTGCGTCCTCCTCGCAGCCTCCTTCCCTGGCTTCTGGCACCCGGGCGGCGCGCATGCGCATTAGGGCGCGCGCGCGGTCACTGACCCTTTCTTAAAGGGCCAGCGTCCATTAACAGGAAATGAGGTTGCACAGGTACAGGGTATATAGGGGGTCATTGTCCAAGGGGGCGGGGCCTGATCTTCGTGTTCCCTGAGCTAGGAGTCAGGTCTCTTGGTGTTTATGTGCCTGTACTCACCTATCTGTCTTTGTAGAGCCGTACCTGCCTCGCCATCCAGTCTGCCGTGTCCTGATCCCCGCACGCTGTCCGTCTGCCATCTGACAGTCCGTACCATCCCGGATCCCTGCGGTGACCCGTCATCTTGCTCCAGAGGTTCCGGACCCCGCCTGATATCACCTCGGCCTCCGAACCTGAGCTACGTCACCAAGACCACCTTCTGTGACTCCGTGGTCCCTGGGACTCCTCCGCTGCCTTCACTTGCACGGACTGTTCTACTGCCCATCAGTGCTTCAGCTGCCGGACTCCCTACCACCATCTCAGAGAGTTCGGTCCAGTGGATCCACCTCCTGGGTCTGCCCGACCGCCCGGCCGTGACAGTAAGATCAGGCCATGGATCCCGCTGCAGCACTAATGGCTCTGCAAGAGGAACTCCAACGCCAGCGTGAAGTCCAGACCCGCATGCTGCAATTCATGACCTCCGTGGACACCCGCCTGTACACATTACAAGCATCAATGACGCCTGCGGCACCCAGGTCCCCCGCCAGGCAAGCCATGGCCCCCGCACCAGTGGCAACCTCGTCAGATGCTTCCCGACTCCGTTTGGCGTCACCTCCTCGTTATGCTGGAGATCCCAAGACCTGCAGGGGCTTCATAAATCAATGTTCCCTTCATTTCACGCAGCTGCCACATCTGTTCGCCTCCGACCAAGCCAAGGTCGCCTTTATAATGTCCCACCTAGAGGGCGAGGCGCTGGCGTGGATGAACCCCTTGTGGGAGAAGGAGGACCCCATGACCAAGGATCTTCAACAGTTCCTGCAGGCATTCCGCAGCACCTTTGACGAGCCGGGACGCGCTTCTGCCTCTGCTTCATCACTCCTCCGCCTACGTCAAGGAACACTGACGGTGGGCCAATACGCCATCCGTTTTCGCACTTTGGCTTCAGAACTCGGGTGGAATAATGAGGCCCTAACAGCCGCCTTCTGGGAGGGACTCTCGAGTCGCATCAAGGATGAGTTGGCGGGTCGGGACGTGCCCTCCACCCTAGATGCCCTGATTGCCCTAGCAACTCGTGTGGACATACGTTTTCAGGAGCGCTCCAAAGAGCTTTCTCGTGAGAGACGCCCGTTACGGCATTCATCTCCTCCTCAGAAGCCCTCCGTACCTCAGTCATCAACAGCTGGGAGCCCCGTCCACGAGCCCATGCAGATTGACCGAGTGCGTCAGTCTGCACAACGTAGAGCAGAGCGGCTTGCCCAGGGTCTCTGCTTTTACTGCGGTGAGGGCACACACCTCCTCCGTTCCTGTCCGGAAAGGCCGGGAAACTCCAAAGCCTAGGGTTGGTAGGAGAGGCCACCCTAGGTGCTGGGACTCTCTCTGATCCGGTCACATGGACCGTGCAAGTGACAACGGGAGAGACGCGGTTCACGGCTGAGGCCTATCTTGATTCCGGGGCAGCAGGCAATTTCATCCAGCAAGCCACCGTGGACAAATACCAGGTGCCTGTTATCCCACTCAACAAGCCCCTGGTGATTGCCTCTGTGGATGGGAGACCCCTTTCTGACACCATCTCCTGGACCACCAGGCCGGTTGAACTGCGCATCGGTGCTCTTCACACCGAGAACATCGCCTTCTACGTCCTTCCGCACATGTCCCATCAGATCCTGCTGGGCCTTCCATGGTTACGGACTCACGAACCATCAGTCAGCTGGGGCACTGGCGAAATCACCCGCTGGGGTGCTTCGTGTCATGAGAGATGCCTAAAAACCACACAACCCATCCGACGACCTCCGGTTCCTGAGAACCTACCGGGGCTGCCCTCGGCTTATTGGTCCTTTGCTGATGTCTTTGATAAAAAAGAATCCGAGGTACTGCCGCCACATCGCCCCTACGATTGTGCCATCGACCTGCTCCCTGGAACAACGCCACCACGAGGACGGATATATCCTTTATCTCCAGCCGAAACAAGGGCTATGTCGACTTACATCTCAGAGAGCCTGGCTAGGGGATTCATTCGGAGATCCTCCTCTCCTGCTGGAGCAGGTTTCTTCTTTGTCAAGAAAAAAGAGGGCGATTTACGTCCCTGCATCGACTACCGGGGTCTGAATCAGATCACTGTTAAGAACAAGTACCCTCTGCCGCTCATCCCCGAATTGTTTGACCGGCTTAGAGGAGCTCGTCTGTTCACCAAGCTGGATCTTCGGGGTGCTTACAATCTGGTGCGCATCCGCTCTGGTGACGAATGGAAGACCGCGTTTAATACGCGCGATGGACATTATGAGTACTGCGTGATGCCCTTCGGCCTGTGTAACGCCCCTGCCGTCTTCCAAGAACTGGTGAACGACGTGTTCCGAGACCTCCTCTACACCTGTGTGGTAGTATATCTAGATGACATCCTTGTCTTCTCTCCGGACCTCCCAACCCACAGAGAGCACGTACAGCTGGTTCTACGACGACTAAGAGAGAACCGTCTGTACGCAAAGTATGAGAAGTGTGTCTTTGAGCAGTCTTCTCTCCCCTTTCTGGGGTACATCATCTCTGAGACTGGACTGCAGATGGATCCCAAGAAGGTCTCCGCCATTCTCAACTGGCCTCCCCCTTCTGGACTGAAGGCAATCCAACGCTTCCTGGGATTCGCCAACTACTACCGCCAATTCGTCCCTCACTTCTCTGCTCTGACTGCTCCACTTTCCGCTTTGACTAAGAAAGAGGCAAATCCAAAGGACTGGTCGCCTGCGGCCGACGCCGCGTTTGGCTCTTTGAAGCGGGCTTTTGCTTCCTCGCCTGTACTTCACCGTCCGGAGTTGAACCGCCAGTTCACCTTGGAGGTGGATGCCTCCTCCTCAGGAGCCGGAGCAGTGCTCATGCAGAAGTCCTCCTCCGGGAAGATGGTGACTTGCGGATTCTTCTCCAAGGGCTTCTCAGCGCCTGAACGCAACTATACCATCGGGGACCGAGAGCTCTTGGCAGTCAAACTGGCACTGGAGGAATGGCGCTACCTCCTGGAAGGTGCAGTGTATCCCGTGATCATCTACACGGACCACAAGAACCTAGAATACCTGCGGTCCGCTCAGCGACTGAACCCACGGCAAGCCAGGTGGTCCTTATTCTTTGCCAGGTTCGACTTTCAGCTTCACTTCCGACCCGCGGACAAGAATGTACGCGCTGATGCCTTGTCCAGGTCTTTCATGCCCATGGAGCAGGAGGAAGAGACTACCCAACCCATCATCTGTCCTAGCAACATCATTCCGGTGGCCCCTGTTACCCTAGCCCAGATACCGCCCGGGAAGACCTATGTCTCCGATACCGACAGGCAAAAAGTGTTACACTGGGGTCATGCCTCAAAAACAGCCGGGCATGCAGGTCAGAAGAGAACATGGGGTGCGATTGTACGCCATTACTGGTGGCCATCCCTTCGCACGGACGTCGCTGCTTTTGTCTCTGCCTGCTCCTCCTGTGCCAGGAACAAGACGCCCAAACACTTGCCCCATGGCCGTCTTCTGCCTTTACCGATACCCTCAGTCCCGTGGCAACACATAGCAATGGACTTTATTACGGACTTGCCATTATCCTCCGGGCACACAGTCATATGGGTCGTGGTTGATCGATTCTCCAAAATGGCCCACTTCGTTCCTATGGCCGGACTGCCCTCTGCTCAGGAACTCGCAGAAGCCTATATACATCACATCTTCCGCTTGCATGGCTTTCCATCCCACATAGTGTCCGACAGAGGAACTCAGTTCACCTCCCGCTTCTGGAGGGCTCTATGCAAACATCTGGGAGTGACTCTGGACTTTTCTTCTTCTTACCATCCTCAGTCTAACGGCCAAGTGGAGAGGGTCAATCAAATCGTGACCTCATACCTACGTCACTATGTCAACGCCCATCACGACGACTGGTCCTCGCTTCTGCCTTGGGCTGAATTCTCCCATAACCACCACGTCAGTGAGTCATCCTCCGAATCTCCCTTCCATGTTGTTTACGGACTCCAGCCCGCCGTCCCATTGCCTATATCCCCTTCATCGGATGTCCCGGCTGCTGATACTGCAGTTCGTGACTTTGCTACCATTTGGGACTCTGTCAAAGCGTCCCTTGGGCGCGCTTCCCAGCGGATGAAGAAACACGCTGACAAGAGACGTCTGGATCCTCCGTGTTTCTCTCCTGGTGACCTGGTCTGGCTTGCTTCCCAGTACATCCGATTGAAGATACCTTCCTACAAGCTGGGTCCTCGCTACATCGGGCCGTTTAAGGTCCTCAGCAAGATCAATGAGGTATCCTACAAGCTACAGCTCCCGGCCACGATGAGGATACCCAACTCCTTCCACGTCTCTCTGCTCAAGCCGGTTGTCCTTGGTCCCTTCTCCGCTGCTGCCAGTCCGGCCCCTCCTCCTATTGCCGATGATGACATCTATGCGGTAAGGGATATCGTGGCCATGAAGACCGTACGAGGTCGACAGTTCTTCCTGGTGGACTGGGAAGGGTATGGTCCTGAGGATAGGTCTTGGGAGCCCAGGGAGAACGTGGGCACTCCTCTTATCCGTGCCTTCATGTCCCGGTTGCGGGGAGGGGGGCGTGGGGGGGGGGGGTACTGTCACGCTCCCCGGGTCCTCACCCCCGTTCCCCGGCTCACCTGCCACGCTCTCCGCTCCCCAGTCACCGGATTCCGTCCGTCCCAGGGCTCCGGGCCCCCGATCCCGGCGCCCGACAGCTTCCCTGGACCTGGCCGGCTCCCCTGCGTCCTCCTCGCAGCCTCCTTCCCTGGCTTCTGGCACCCGGGCGGCGCGCATGCGCATTAGGGCGCGCGCGGCGGTCACTGACCCTTTCTTAAAGGGCCAGCGTCCATTAACAGGAAATGAGGTTGCACAGGTACAGGGTATATAGGGGGTCATTGTCCAAGGGGGCGGGGCCTGATCTTCGTGTTCCCTGAGCTAGGAGTCAGGTCTCTTGGTGTTTATGTGCCTGTACTCACCTATCTGTCTTTGTAGAGCCGTACCTGCCTCGCCATCCAGTCTGCCGTGTCCTGATCCCCGCACGCTGTCCGTCTGCCATCTGACAGTCCGTACCATCCCGGATCCCTGCGGTGACCCGTCATCTTGCTCCAGAGGTTCCGGACCCCGCCTGAT
This sequence comes from Anomaloglossus baeobatrachus, assembly GCF_048569485.1. Lineage (NCBI taxonomy): Eukaryota > Metazoa > Chordata > Amphibia > Anura > Aromobatidae > Anomaloglossus > Anomaloglossus baeobatrachus. The sequence goes on from NC_134358.1 coordinate 577,771,885, forward strand.
ATCACCTCGGCCTCCGAACCTGAGCTACGTCACCAAGACCACCTTCTGTGACTCCGTGGTCCCTGGGACTCCTCCGCTGCCTTCACTTGCACGGACTGTTCTACTGCCCATCAGTGCTTCAGCTGCCGGACTCCCTACCACCATCTCAGAGAGTTCGGTCCAGTGGATCCACCTCCTGGGTCTGCCCGACCGCCCGGCCGTGACATAATATGGCCGCTCTTCTCCTCAGTGTGATATAGTAATATATATATATAGTAATATGGCTGCTCTTCTCCTCAGTGTGATATAGTAATATATATATAGTAATATGGCCGCTCTTCTCCTCAGTGTGATATAGTAATATATATATAGTAATATGGCCGCTCTTCTCCTCAGTGTGATATAGTAATATATATATAGTAATATGGCCGCTCTTCTCCTCAGTGTGATATAGTAATATATATATAGTAATATGGCCGCTCTTCTCCTCAGTGTGATATAGTAATATATATATAGTAATATGGCCGCTCTTCTCCTCAGTGTCATATAGTAATATATATATATAGTAATATGGCCGCTCTTCTCCTCAGTGTGATATAGTAATATATATATATATATAGTAATATGGCCGCTCTTCTCCTCAGTGTGATATAGTAATATATATATAATAATATGGCCGCTCTTCTCCTCAGTGTGATATAGTAATATATATATAGTAATATGGCCGCTCTTCTCCTCAGTGTGATATAGTAATATATATAGTAATATGGCCGCACTTCTCCTCAGTGTGATATAGTAATATATATATATAGTAATCTGGCCGCTCTTCTCCTCAGTGTGATATAGTAATATATATATAGTAATATGGCCGCTCTTCTCCTCAGTGTGATATAGTAATATATATATATAGTAATCTGGCCGCTCTTCTCCTCAGTGTGATATAGTAATATATATATATAGTAATATGGCCGCTCTTCTCCTCAGTGTGATATAGTAATATATATATAGTAATATGGCCGCTCTTCTCCTCAGTGTGATATAGTAATATATATATATAGTAATATGGCCGCTCTTCTCCTCAGTGTGATATAGTAATATATATATATAGTAATATGGCCGCTCTTCTCCTCAGTGTGATATAGTAATATATATAGTAATATGGCCGCTCTTCTCAGTGTGATATAGTAATATATATAGTAATATGGCCGCTCTTCTCCTCAGTGTGATATAGTAATATATATATAGTAATATGGCCGCTCTTCTCCTCAGTGTGATATAGTAATATATATATATAGTAATATGGCCGCCCTTCTCCTCAGTGTGATATAGTAATATATATATATAGTAATATGGCCGCCCTTCTCCTCAGTGTGATATAGTAATATATATATAGTAATATGGCCGCCCTTCTCCTCAGTGTGATATAGTAATATATATATAGTAATATGGCCGCTCTTCTCCTCAGTGTGATATAGTAATATATATATATAGTAATATGGCCGCTCTTCTCCTCAGTGTGATATAGTAATATATATATATAGTAATATGGCCGCTCTTCTCCTCAGTGTGATATAGTAATATATATATATAGTAATATGGCCGCTCTTCTCCTCAGTGTGATATAGTAATATATATATATAGTAATATGGCCGCTCTTCTCCTCAGTGTGATACAGTAATATATATATATAGTAATATGGCCGCTCTTCTCAGTGTGATAGAGTAATATATATATAGTAATATGGCCGCTCTTCTCCTCAGTGTGATATAGTAATATATATATATAGTAATATGGCCGCTCTTCTCCTCAGTGTGATATAGTAATATATATAGTAATATGGCCGCTCTTCTCCTCAGTGTGATATAGTAATATATATATAGTAATATGACCGCTCTTCTCCTCAGTGTGATATAGTAATATATATATAGTAATATGGCCGCTCTTCTCCTCAGTGTGATATAGTAATATATATAGTAATATGGCCGCTCTTCTCCTCAGTGTGATATAGTAATATATATATATAGTAATATGGCCGCTCTTCTCCTCAGTGTGATATAGTAATATATATAGTAATATGGCCGCTCTTCTCCTCAGTGTGATATAGTAATATATATATAGTAATATGGCCGCTCTTCTCCTCAGTGTGATATAGTAATATATATATAGTAATATGGCCGCTCTTCTCCTCAGTGTGATATAGTAATATATATATATAGTAATATGGCCGCTCTTCTCCTCAGTGTGATATAGTAATATATATATAGTAATATGGCCGCTCTTCTCCTCAGTGTGATATAGTAATATATATATAGTAATATGGCCGCTCTTCTCCTCAGTGTGATATAGTAATATATATAGTAATATGGCCGCTCTTCTCCTCAGTGTGATATAGTAATATATATATATAGTAATATGGCCGCTCTTTTCCTCAGTGTGATATAGTAATATATATATAGTAATATGGCCGCTCTTCTCCTCAGTGTGATATAGTAATATATATATAGTAATATGGCCGCTCTTCTCCTCAGTGTGATATAGTAATATATATATAGTAATATGGCCGCCGTTCTCCTCAATGTGATATAGTAATATATATATAGTAATATGGCCGCCCTTCTCCTCAGTGTGATATAGTAATATATATATAGTAATATGGCCGCTCTTCTCCTCAGTGTGATATAGTAATATATATATAGTAATATGGCCGCTCTTCTCAGTGTGATATAGTAATATATATATGTAATATGGCCGCTCTTCTCAGTGTGATATAGTAATATATATATATAGTAATATGGCCACACTTCTCCTCAGTGTGATATAGTAATATATATAGTAATATGGCCGCTGTTCTCCTCAGTGTGATATAGTAATATATATAGTAATATGGCCGCTCTTCTCCTCAGTGTGATATAGTAATATATATATAGTAATATGGCCGCTCTTCTCCTCAGTGTGATATAGTAATATATATATATAGTAATATGGCCGCCCTTCTCCTCAATGTGATATAGTAATATATATATAGTAATATGGCCGCTCTTCTCCTCAGTGTGATACAGTAATATATATATATAGTAATATGGCCGCTCTTCTCCTCAGTGTGATATAGTAATATATATAGTAATATGGCCGCTCTTCTCCTCAGTGTGATATAGTAATATATATATAGTAATATGGCCGCCCTTCTCCTCAGTGTGATATAGTAATATATATATAGTAATATGGCCGCTCTTCTCCTCAGTGTGATATAGTAATATATATATAGTAATATGGCCGCTCTTCTCCTCAGTGTGATATAGTAATATATATATATAGTAATATGGCCGCTCTTCTCCTCAGTGTGATATAGTAATATATATAGTAATATGGCCGCTCTTCTCCTCAGGTGTGATATAGTAATATATATATAGTAAATATGGGCCGCTCTTCTCCTCAGTGTGATATAGTAATATATATATAGTAATATGGCTGCTCTTCTCCTCAGTGGTGATATAGTAATATATATAGTAATATGGCCGCTCTTCTCCTCAGTGTGATATAGTAATATATATAGTAATATGGCCGCTCTTCTCCTCAGTGTGATATAGTAATATATATATAGTAATATGGCCGCTCTTCTCCTCAGTGTGATATAGTAATATATATGTAGTAATATGGCCGCTCTTCTCCTCAGTGTGATATAGTAATATATATATAGTAATATGGCCGCTCTTCTCCTCAGTGTGATATAGTAATATATATAGTAATATGGCCGCTCTTCTCCTCAGTGTGATATAGTAATATATATATATAGTAATATGGCCGCTCTTCTCCTCAGTGTGATATAGTAATATATATAGTAATATGGCCGCTCTTCTCCTCAGTGTGATATAGTAATATATATATATAGTAATATGGCCGCTCTTCTCCTCAGTGTGATATAGTAATATATATATAGTAATATGGCCGCTCTTCTCCTCAGTGTGATATAGTAATATATATATATAGTAATATGGCCGCTCTTCTCCTCAGTGTGATATAGTAATATATATATAGTAATATGGCCGCTCTTCTCCTCAGTGTGATATAGTAATATATATATAGTAATATGGCCGCTCTTCTCCTCAGTGTGATATAGTAATATATATATAGTAATATGGCCGCTCTTCTCCTCAGTGTTGATATAGTAATATATATATAGTAATATGGCCGCTCTTCTCCTCAGTGTGATATAGTAATATATATATATATAGTAATATGGCCGCTCTTCTCCTCAGTGTGATATAGTAATATATATATATAGTAATATGGCCGCTCTTCTCCTCAGTGTGATATAGTAGTATATATATATAGTAATATGGCCGCTCTTCTCCTCAGTGTGATATAGTAATATATATAGTAATATGGCCGCTCTTCTCCTCAGTGTGATATAGTAATATATATAGTAATATGGCCGCTCTTCTCCTCAGTGTGATATAGTAATATATATATAGTAATATGGCCGCTCTTCTCCTCAGTGTGATATGAAGGGAATTTTGTTTACTTACCGTAAATTCCTTTTCTTCTAGCTCCAATTGGGAGACCCAGACAGTGGGTGTATAGCTACTGCCCTCTGGAGGCCGCACAAAGAACTACACTTAAAAGTGTAAGGCCCCTCCCCTTCTGGCTATACACCCTCCCGTAGGAGTACAGATTCCTCAGTTTTAGTACCAAAGCAAGAAGGAGGAAAGCCAATAACAGTTTCAAAAACAAATTCAATCCGATAACATGATCGGAGAACTTAAGAAACAACATGAACAACATGTGCACCCGAAAAACGAAACCCTAAGAACAAATAGGGCGGGTGCTGGGTCTCCCAATTGGAGCTAGAAGAAAAGGAATTTACGGTAAGTAAACAAAATTCCCTTCTTCTTTTTCGCTCCTAATTGGGAGACCCAGACAGTGGGACGTCCAAAAGCAGTCCCTGGGTGGGTAAAAAGATACCACATGAACGGGCTGTCAGACAGCCTCTTCCTACAGGTGGGCCACCGCCGCCTGAAGGACCTGTCTACCTAGGCTGGCATCTGCCGAAGCGTAGGTATGCACTTGATAGTGTTTGGTAAACGTGTGCAGACTCGACCAGGTAGCCGCCTGGCACACTTGCTGAGCCGTAGCCTGATGCCGCAATGCCCAGGACGCACCCACGGCTCTGGTAGAATGGGCCTTCAGTCCAGATGGAATCGGAAGCCCAGCAGAACGGTATGTGTGAAGAATTGGTTCCTTGATCCACCGCGCCAGGGTGGATTTGGAAGCTTGCGATCCCTTATGCTGACCAGCGACTAGGACAAAGAGCGCATCAGAACGGCGTAGAGCCGCCGTGCGAGAGATGTAAATCCTGAGTGCTCTCACCAGGTCCAACAGATGTAAACCCTTTTCAAATTGGTGAACTGGATGCGGACACAAAGATGGTAAAGTGATATCCTGATTGAGATGAAAGGAAGAAACCACCTTGGGAGAAAACTCTGGAATTGGACGCAGTACTACCTTGTCTTGGTGAAACACCAGGAAGGGAGATTTGCAAGATAACGCCGCTAGCTCGGACACTCTTCGAAGAGACGTGACCGCCACAAGAAAAACTACCTTTTGTGAAAGCCGAGAAAGGGGAACCTCTTTCAAAGGCTCGAAAGGCGGCTTCTGGAGAGCAATGAGAACCTTGTTCAGATCCCAGGGTTCCAATGGCCGTCTGTAAGGAGGAACAATATGACAAACTCCTTGGAGAAACGTGCGTACTTTAGAAAGCTGTGCCAAGCGCTTCTGAAAGAATACGGATAGCGCGGAGACTTGACCCTTAAGAGAGCTAAGCGACAAACCTTTTTCCAACCCAGACTGCAGGAAGGAAAGAAAAGTTGGCAATGCAAATGGCCAGGGAGAAACCCCTTGAGCCACGCACCACGCTAAGAATATCTTCCACGTTCTGTGATAGATCTTAGCTGAGGATGGTTTTCTAGCCTGTCTCATTGTGGCAACAACTTCATGAGATAAACCTGAGGCCGCTAGGATCCAGGACTCAATGGCCACACAGTCAGGTTCAGGGCCGCAGAATTCAGATGGAAAAACGGCCCTTGAGACAGCAAATCTGGACGGTTTGGTAGTGTCCACGGTTGGCCTACCGTGAGATGCCACAGATCCGGGTACCACGACCTTCTTGGCCAATCTGGAGCGACGAGTATGGCTCGATGGCAGTCGGACCTGATTTTCCGGAGCACTCTGGGTAACAATGCTAGAGGTGGGAACACATAGGGGAGTCGGAATTGCGACCAATCCTGAACCAAGGCGTCTGCCGCCAGTGCTCGGTGATCGTGAGACCGTGCCATGAAAACTGGGACCTTGTTGTTGTGTCGTGACGCCATCAGATCGACGTCCGGCGTCCCCCAGCGGCAACAGATCTGCTGAAACACGTCCGGGTGAAGGGACCATTCTCCTGCGTCCATGCCCTGGCGACTGAGAAAGTCTGCTTCCCAGTTTTCCACGCCTGGGATGTGAACTGCGGATATGGTGGACGCTCTGCTTTCCACCCACGTCAAAATCCGATGGACTTCTTGAAAAGCTTGGCGACTGCGTGTTCCCCCTTGGTGGTTGATGTACGCCACCGCCGTGGAGTTGTCCGACTGAATCCGAATCTGCTTGCCTTCCAGCCATTGTTGGAAGGCTCGCAGGGCAAGATAGATTGCTCTGATTTCCAGAACATTGATCTGCAGGGTGGACTCTTCCAGAGTCCACATCCCCTGAGCCCTGTGGTGGAGATACACCGCTCCCCACCCTGATAGGCTCGCATCCGTCGTGACCACTGCCCAGGACGGGGGAAGGAATGACTTTCCCTGTGACAATGAGGTGGGGAGAAGCCACCAACGCAGAGAGTCCTTGGCAGTCTGAGAGAGGGAGACAGTCCTGTCGAGGGACGTCGATTTCCCGTCCCATTGGCGTAGAATGTCCCATTGTAGAGGGCGCAGATGAAACTGCGCGAACGGGACTGCCTCCATTGCTGCTACCATCTTTCCTAGGAAATGCATGAGGCGCCTCAGTGAGTGCGACTGGCTCTGAAGGAGAGATTGCACTCCAGTCCGTAGCGAGCACTGCTTGTCCAGTGGAAGCTTCACTATCGCTGAGAGAGTATGAAACTCCATGCCAAGATAAGTCAGAGATTGGGTCGGGGTTAGATGAGACTTTGGAAAGTTGATAATCCACCCGAAACTCTGGAGAGTGTCTAGTGCCACCTTCAGACTGTGTTGGCATGCCTCTTGAGAGGGTGCCTTTATAAGCAGGTCGTCTAGATACGGAATGACCGAGTGACCCTGCGAGTGCAGAACAGCTACTACTGCTGCCATGACCTTGGTGAAGACCCGGGGGGCTGTTGCCAGACCGAAAGGTAACGCTACGAACTGCAGGTGTTCGTCGTGTATGACGAAGCGTAGGAAACGCTGATGCTCTGGTGCGATCGGCACGTGGAGATACGCATCTTTGATATCTATTGATGCTAGAAAATCTCCTTGAGACATTGAGGCTATGACGGAGCGTAGGGATTCCATCCGGAACCTCCTGACTTTTACGTGTCTGTTGAGCAACTTTAGATCCAGGACGGGCCGATACGATCCGTCCTTTTTTGGGACCACAAACAGATTGGAGTAAAAACCGTGACCTTGTTCCTGAAGAGGGACGGAGGTCACCACTCCTTCCGCTTTTAGAGCGGCCACCGCCTGCAACAGAGCATCGGCTCGGTCTGGTGGGGGAGAAGTTCTGAAGAAACGAGTTGGCGGACGAGAACTGAACTCTATCCTGTACCCGTGAGACAGAATATCCCTCACCCACCGGTCTTTGACGTGTGACAGCCAGATGTCGCCAAAGTGGGAAAGCCTCCCACCGACCGCGGGTGCGGGAATCGGAGACCTCAAGTCAGGAGGACGCCGTCTTGGCAACGGTTCCTCCGGCTGCCCTTTTTGGGCGTGACTGAGACCTCCAAGAATCTGAGCGTCTCTGGTCCTTTTGAGTCTTTTTTGACGAGGTGAATTGGGACCTGCCCGGTCCTCGAAAGGACCGATAACCAGACTGACCCTTCCTCTGTTGGGGTCTGTTTTGTCTGTGTTGCGGTAAGGATGAGTCCTTACCCTTGGAGTGTTTGATGATTTCATCTAAACGCTCTCCAAACAATCGGTCACGAGAAAAAGGCAAATTGGTTAAGCACTTCTTGGAATGAGAATCTGCTTTCCAATGTCTCAACCACAGGGCCCTACGCAAAACAACGGAGTTGGCTGACGCCACTGCCGTGCGGCTTGTAGCGTCAAGAACAGCATTAATCGCGTACGACGCGAATGCCGCCATTTGCGAGGTCAATGGCGCTACCTGCGGGGCAAATGCACGTGTGACGGAGTCAACTCGCGCAAGCCCGGCTGAGATAGCTTGGAGTGCCCATACGGCTGCAAAAGAAGGCGCCAATGACGCTCCAATCGCTTCATAGATGGATTTCAGCCAGAGCTCCATCTGCCTGTCAGTGGCATCTTTAAGTGCCGCTCCATCTTCAACTGCAACCAAGGATCTAGCTGCAAGCCTGGAAATTGGAGGATCCACTTTTGGACACTGGGTCCAACCCTTGACCACCTCAGGGGGAAAAGGATAGCGTGTATCTTTAAGCCGTTTAGGAAAACGCCTTTCAGGATAAGCGTGGGGTTTCTGGATTGCGTCTCTAAAGTCAGCGTGGTCCAGAAAAGTGCTTAAAGTACGCTTAGGGTATCTGAAATGGATTCTCTCGTGCTGCGAAGCTGACTCCTCCACAAGAGGAGCTGGTGGGGAAATATTTAACATCTTATTGATGTTAAATATAAGATCATTAACTATGGCGTCACCATCTGGTGTATCTAGATTGAGAGCGGTCCCAGGATCAGAATCCTGATCAGTTACGTCCGCCTCATCACCCATAGATTCATCTCGCTGGGATCCTGACCATTGAGATGAATGTGAAGGCCCGTCATAGCGAGCCCGCTTAGGCTGCCCGGGGCCATCGTCCGAGTCAGAGTCTTCACCCTGAGGTGTATATGCCCGTCCCGGAGCTTGGAGCTGAGGGGGACCAGGGGGCAATGATTGCACAGTGTCCGTGGCCTGAAGTACAGGCCTAGCTCGCAATGTGTCAAGAATTTGTGACATAGTGAGAGACATTCTGTCAGCAAAAGCTGCAAACTCAGTTCCTGTCACCTGGACAGCATTCACAGGTGGTACACCCTGGGTCACGTCCAGCAGAGGTCCCGACTGTGCAAGCGCCGCAGGGGCCGAGCACTGCACACAATGGGGGTCCGTGGAGCCTGCCGGTAGAAAAGTCCCACATGCGGTGCAGGAAGCATATAATGTCTGTGCCTTGGCACCCTTGCGTTTTACGGACGACATGCTGCTGGCTCTCTGCAATGTGAGAGAGTCTATAGCCAAAGGGCGACCAGCGCTATGCAATACAAAGTATTTGTAGCAACAAAATACTAAGAATAGTACTGGCACAAGAGGGGGTGAGCCCTGAGGGCTGCTTACCGCCCGCTGAATAGCGGGTAAGAGGCTGCAGATTCCTTGTCTGGGTCTCCCCGGCTCCCCTCTGCAGCTCAGCGTGTCAGCAGGAATGGCTGCCGGCGTCTGTGGAGAGGGGCGGTCCGTGGGAGTTCCCAAACAAAAGTGCGGGAAACAGTGTCCCCTCTGTGCCGATTGGGAGGGCTGGAGTATGTAAAAACGACTCCAGCCCTCAGCGCTGATGCACTGGCCAGCGTCCCGCCCCCTCCTGACTGGCAGGTCTGGGGGCGGGAACGGACGGAAGCAGGCCGCAAAAGCCGGGGACTCGAGTTATCAGCGCGGCCGCCGTAAAAGCGCGGGCCGCGCTGAAGTCCCCGGCGCACCACAAGTGCCAGCCGCGCCGCAGTCCCAGCGGCCGGCATGACCGATTCCTAAACGTGGCCAGCGTCCCGCCCCTCTCCTGACTGGCAGGTCCGGGGGCGGGAACGAACGGAAGCAGGCCGCAAAAGCCGGGGACTCGAGTTATCAGCGCGGCCGCCGTAAAAGCGCGGGCCGCGCTGAAGTCCCCGGCGCACCACAAGTGCCAGCCGCGCCGCAGTCCCAGCGGCCGGCGCGACCGATTCCTGGAAGTGTGCCTGCTTCAGCTAAGCTGAATGAGGCCATGGCACAAGCGCCGTAGCGCAGATGTCCCCCGGCGCACTACAACACCCAGCATGCTGCGGTGTGAGCGCCAAATGCACGGGGACACAGAGTACCTTGAGGAAGCAGGGCCATGTCCCTGATGTACTCCGCTCCATCCAGCATCTTCTCCAGGGGCTGCAGATGGAGCACGGTCTCAGTGCCTGGAGACCAGTAAATCCCACTTCACCCAGAGCCCTGTAAAAAGGGATGGGGAAGGAATCAGCATGTGGGCTCCTGCCGCCGTACCCGCAATGGGTACCTCAACCTTACAAACACCTCCGACATACAGTGGGGTGAGAAGGGAGCATGCTGGGGACACTATATGTGTCCTCTTTTCTTCCATCCGACATAGTCAGCAGCTGCTGCTGACTAAAAACAATGGAGCTATGCGTGCGTGTCTGACCTCCTTGCGCACAAAGCTAAAACTGAGGAATCTGTACTCCTACGGGAGGGTGTATAGCCAGAAGGGGAGGGGCCTTACACTTTTAAGTGTAGTTCTTTGTGCGGCCTCCAGAGGGCAGTAGCTATACACCCACTGTCTGGGTCTCCCAATTAGGAGCGAAAAAGAAAGTAATATATATAGTAATATGGCCGCTCTTCTCCTCAGTGTGATATAGTAATATATATATATAGTAATATGGCCGCTCTTCTCCTCAGTGTGATATAGTAATATATATATAGTAATATGGCCGCTCTTCTCCTCAGTGTGATATAGTAATATATATATAGTAATATGGCCGCTCTTCTCCTCAGTGTGATATAGTAATATATATATAGTAATATGGCCGCTCTTCTCCTCAGTGTGATATAGTAATATATATATAGTAATATGGCCGCTCTTCTCCTCAGTGTGATATAGTAATATATATATAGTAATATGGCCGCTCTTCTCCTCAGTGTGATATAGTAATATATATATAGTAATATGGCCGCTCTTCTCCTCAGTGTGATATAGTAATATATATAGTAATATGGCCGCTCTTCTCCTCAGTGTGATATAGTAATATATATATAGTAATATGGCCGCTCTTCTCCTCAGTGTGATATAGTAATATATATATAGTAATATGGCCGCTCTTCTCCTCAGTGTGATATAGTAATATATATATATAGTAATCTGGCCGCTCTTCTCCTCAGTGTGATATAGTAATATATATATAGTAATATGGCCGCTCTTCTCCTCAGTGTGATATAGTAATATATATATATAGTAATATGGCCGCTCTTCTCAGTGTGATATAGTAATATATATAGTAATATGGCCGCTCTTCTCCTCAGTGTGATATAGTAATATATATATAGTAATATGGCCGCCCTTCTCCTCAGTGTGATATAGTAATATATATATAGTAATATGGCCGCTCTTCTCCTCAGTGTGATATAGTAATATATATATATAGTAATATGGCCGCTCTTCTCCTCAGTGTGATATAGTAATATATATATATAGTAATATGGCCGCTCTTCTCAGTGTGATATAGTAATATATATAGTAATATGGCCGCTCTTCTCCTCAGTGTGATATAGTAATATATATATAGTAATATGGCCGCTCTTCTCCTCAGTGTGATATAGTAATATATATATAGTAATATGGCCGCTCTTCTCCTCAGTGTGATATAGTAATATATATATAGTAATATGGCCGCTCTTCTCCTCAGTGTGATATAGTAATATATATGTAGTAATATGGCCGCTCTTCTCCTCAGTGTGATATAGTAATATATATATAGTAATATGGCCGCTCTTCTCCTCAGTGTGATATAGTAATATATATATATAGTAATATGGCCGCTCTTCTCAGTGTGATATAGTAATATATATAGTAATATGGCCGCTCTTCTCCTCAGTGTGATATAGTAATATATATATAGTAATATGGCCGCTCTTCTCCTCAGTGTGATATAGTAATATATATATAGTAATATGGCCGCTCTTCTCCTCAGTGTGATATAGTAATATATATGTAGTAATATGGCCGCTCTTCTCCTCAGTGTGATAGAGTAATATATATATAGTAATATGGCCTCTCTTCTCCTCAGTGTGATATAGTAATATATATATAGTAATATGGCCGCTCTTCTCCTCAGTGTGATATAGTAATATATATATAGTAATATGGCCGCTCTTCTCCTCAGTGTGATATAGTAATATATATAGTAATATGGCCGCTCTTCTCCTCAGTGTGAAATAGTAATATATATATATAGTAATATGGCCGCTCTTCTCCTCAGTGTGATATAGTAATATATATATAGTAATATGGCCGCTCTTCTCCTCAGTGTGATATAGTAATATATATATAGTAATATGGCCGCTCTTCTCCTCAGTGTGATATAGTAATATATATATAGTAATATGGCTGCTCTTCTCCTCAGTGTGATATAGTAATATATATAGTAATATGGCCGCTCTTCTCCTCAGTGTGATATAGTAATATATATATAGTAATATGGCCGCTCTTCTCCTCAATGTGATATAGTAATATATATATATAGTAATATGGCCGCTCTTCTCCTCAGTGTGATATAGTAATATATATATATAGTAATATGGCCGCTCTTCTCCTCAGTGTGATATAGTAATATATATATAGTAATATGGCCGCTCTTCTCCTCAGTGTGATATAGTAATATATATGTAGTAATATGGCCGCTCTTCTCCTCAGTGTGATATAGTAATATATATATAGTAATATGGCCGCTCTTCTCCTCAGTGTGATAGAGTAATATATATATAGTAATATGGCCGCTCTTCTCCTCAGTGTGATATAGTAATATATATATAGTAATATGGCCGCTCTTCTCCTCAGTGTGATATAGTAATATATATAGTAATATGGCCGCTCTTCTCCTCAGTGTGATATAGTAATATATATATAGTAATATGGCCGCTCTTCTCCTCAGTGTGATATAGTAATATATATATAGTAATATGGCCGCTCTTCTCCTCAGTGTGATATAGTAATATATATATAGTAATATGGCTGCTCTTCTCCTCAGTGTGATATAGTAATATATATAGTAATATGGCCGCTCTTCTCCTCAGTGCGATATAGTAATATATATAGTAATATGGCTGCTCTTCTCCTCAGTGTGATATAGTAATATATATATAGTAATATGGCCGCTCTTCTCCTCAGTGTGATATAGTAATATATATGTAGTAATATGGCCGCTCTTCTCCTCAGTGTGATATAGTAATATATATATAGTAATATGGCCGCTCTTCTCCTCAGTGTGATATAGTAATATATATAGTAATATGGCCGCTCTTCTCCTCAGTGTGATATAGTAATATATATATAGTAATATGGCCGCTCTTCTCCTCAGTGTGATATAGTAATATATATGTAGTAATATGGCCGCTCTTCTCCTCAGTGTGATATAGTAATATATATATAGTAATATGGCCGCTCTTCTCCTCAGTGTGATATAGTAATATATATAGTAATATGGCCGCTCTTCTCCTCAGTGTGATATAGTAATATATATATAGTAATATGGCCGCTCTTCTCAGTGTGATATAGTAATATATATATAGTAATATGGCCGCTCTTCTCCTCAGTGTGATATAGTAATATATATATAGTAATATGGCCGCTCTTCTCAGTGTGATATAGTAATATATATATAGTAATATGGCCGCTCTTCTCCTCAGTGTGATATAGTAATATATATAGTAATATGGCCGCTCTTCTCCTCAGTGTGATATAGTAATATATATATAGTAATATGGCCGCCCTTCTCCTCAGTGTGATATAGTAATATATATAGTAATATGGCCGCTCTTCTCCTCAGTGTGATATAGTAATATATATATAGTAATATGGCCGCTCTTCTCCTCAGTGTGATATAGTAATATATATATATAGTAATATGGCCGCTCTTCTCCTCAGTGTGATATAGTAATATATATATAGTAATATGGCCGCTCTTCTCCTCAGTGTGATATAGTAATATATATAGTAATATGGCCGCTCTTCTCCTCAGTGTGATATAGTAATATATATAGTAATATGGCCGCTCTTCTCCTCAGTGTGATATAGTAATATATATAGTAATATGGCCGCTCTTCTCCTCAGTGTGATATAGTAATATATATATAGTAATATGGCCGCTCTTCTCCTCAGTGTGATATAGTAATATATATATATATAGTAATATGGCCGCTCTTCTCCTCAGTGTGATATAGTAATATATATAGTAATATGGCCGCTCTTCTCCTCAGTGTGATATAGTAATATATATATATATAGTAATATGGCCGCTCTTCTCCTCAGTGTGATATAGTAATATATATATAGTAATATGGCCGCTCTTCTCCTCAGTGTGATATAGTAATATATATATAGTAATATGGCCGCCCTTCTCCTCAGTGTGATATAGTAATATATATATATAGTAATATGGCCGCTCTTCTCCTCAGTGTGATATAGTAATATATATATAGTAATATGGCCGCCCTTCTCCTCAATGTGATATAGTAATATATATATAGTAATATGGCCGCCCTTCTCCTCAGTGTGATATAGTAATATATATATATAGTAATATGGCCGCTCTTCTCCTCAGTGTGATATAGTAATATATATATAGTAATATGGCCGCTCTTCTCAGTGTGATATAGTAATATATATATAGTAATATGGCCGCTCTTCTCAGTGTGATATAGTAATATATATATATAGTAATATGGCCACACTTCTCCTCAGTGTGATATAGTAATATATATAGTAATATGGCCGCTGTTCTCCTCAGTGTGATATAGTAATATATATAGTAATATGGCCGCTCTTCTCCTCAGTGTGATATAGTAATATATATATAGTAATATGGCCGCTCTTCTCCTCAGTGTGATATAGTAATATATATATATAGTAATATGGCCGCCCTTCTCCTCAATGTGATATAGTAATATATATATAGTAATATGGCCGCTCTTCTCCTCAGTGTGATACAGTAATATATATATATAGTAATATGGCCGCTCTTCTCCTCAGTGTGATATAGTAATATATATAGTAATATGGCCGCTCTTCTCCTCAGTGTGATATAGTAATATATATATAGTAATATGGCCGCCCTTCTCCTCAGTGTGATATAGTAATATATATATAGTAATATGGCCGCTCTTCTCCTCAGTGTGATATAGTAATATATATATATAGTAATATGGCCGCTCTTCTCCTCAGTGTGATATAGTAATATATATAGTAATATGGCCGCTCTTCTCCTCAGTGTGATATAGTAATATATATAGTAATATGGCCGCTCTTCTCCTCAGTGTGATATAGTAATATATATAGTAATATGGCCGCTCTTCTCCTCAGTGTGATATAGTAATATATATAGTAATATGGCCGCTCTTCTCCTCAGTGTGATATAGTAATATATATATAGTAATATGGCTGCTCTTCTCCTCAGTGTGATATAGTAATATATATATAGTAATATGGCGGCTCTTCTCCTCAGTGTGATATAGTGATATATATAGTAATATGGCCGCTCTTCTCCTCAGTGTGATATAGTAATATATATAGTAATATGGCCGCTCTTCTCCTCAGTGTGATATTACTATATCACACTGAGGAGAAGAGCGGCCATATTACTATATATATTACTATATCACACTGAGGAGAAGAGCGGCCATATTACTATATATATATTACTATATCACACTGAGGAGAAGAGCGGCCATATTACTATATATAGAGGAACCTATATTGACCTCCATATACAAAAATTATGCTCACTTATGAACAGACAGTGATAATATTTTAAATTTTTTTGAAAAATTTATTTATATAGTTCAAAGGGATACAAAAAGTGCAACACAAAGTGCAATGTGCATAAAAACATGTGCTGATAGTCAGGACAGCATGTCAGAGGTGATATAGTAATATATATATAGTAATATGGCCGCTCTTCTCCTCAGTGTGATATAGTAATATATATAGTAATATGGCTGCTCTTCTCCTCAGTGTGATATAGTAATATATATAGTAATATGGCCGCTCTTCTCCTCAGTGTGATATAGTAATATATATAGTAATATGGCCGCTCTTCTCCTCAGTGTGATATAGTAATATATATATATAGTAATATGGCCGCTCTTCTCCTCAGTGTGATATAGTAATATATATATAGTAATATGGCTGCTCTTCTCCTCAGTGTGATATACTAATATATATATATAGTAATATGGCCGCTCTTCTCCTCAGTGTGATATAGTAATATATATATATAGTAATATGGCCGCTCTTCTCCTCAGTGTGATATAGTAATATATATATATAGTAATATGGCCGCTCTTCTCCTCAGTGTGATATAGTAATATATATATATAGTAATATGGCCGCTCTTCTGCTCAGTGTGATATAGTAATATATATATAGTAATATGGCCGCTCTTCTCCTCAGTGTGATATAGTAATATATATAGTAATATGGCCGCTCTTCTCCTCAGTGTGATATAGTAATATATATATAGTAATCTGGCCGCTCTTCTCCTCAGTGTGATATAGTAATATATATAGTAATATGGCCGCTCTTCTCCTCAGTGTGATATAGTAATATATATATAGTAATATGGCCGCTCTTCTCCTCAGTGTGATATAGTAATATATATATATAGTAATATGGCCGCTCTTCTCCTCAGTGTGATATAGTAATATATATATATAGTAATATGGCCGCTCTTCTCAGTGTGATATAGTAATATATATAGTAATATGGCCGCTCTTCTCCTCTGTGTGATATAGTAATATATATAGTAATATGGCCGTTCTTCTCCTCAGTGTGATATAGTAATATATATATATAGTAATATGGCCGCTCTTCTCCTCAGTGTGATATAGTAATATATATATATAGTAATATGGCCGCTCTTCTCAGTGTGATATAGTAATATATATAGTAATATGGCCGCTCTTCTCCTCAGTGTGATATAGTAATAAATATATAGTAATATGGCCGCTCTTCTCCTCAGTGTGATATAGTAATATATATATAGTAATATGGCCGCTCTTCTCCTCAGTGTGATATAGTAATATATATAGTAATATGGCCGCTCTTCTCCTCAGTGTGATATAGTAATATATATATATAGTATTATGGCCACTCTTCTCCTCAGTGTGATATAGTAATATATATATAGTAATATGGCCGCTCTTCTCCCCAGTGTGATATAGTAATATATATATATAGTAATATGGCCGCTCTTCCCCTCAGTGTGATATAGTAATATATATATAGTAATATGGCCGCTCTTCTCCTCAGTGTGATATAGTAATATATATATAGTAATATGGCTGCTCTTCTCCTCAGTGTGATATAGTAATATATATATATAGTAATATGGCCGCTCTTCTCCTCAGTGTGATATAGTAATATATATATAGTAATATGGCCGCTCTTCTCCTCAGTGTGATATAGTAATATATATATATAGTAATATGGCCGCTCTTCTCCTCAGTGTGATATAGTAATATATATATATAGTAATATGGCCGCTCTTCTGCTCAGTGTGATATAGTAATATATATATAGTAATATGGCCGCTCTTCTCCTCAGTGTGATATAGTAATATATATATATAGTAATATGGCCGCTCTTCTGCTCAGTGTGATATAGTAATATATATATAGTAATATGGCCGCTCTTCTCCTCAGTGTGATATAGTAATATATATATAGTAATATGGCCGCTCTTCTCCTCAGTGTGATATAGTAATATATATATAGTAATCTGGCCGCTCTTCTCCTCAGTGTGATATAGTAATATATATAGTAATATGGCCGCTCTTCTCCTCAGTGTGATATAGTAATATATATATAGTAATCTGGCCGCTCTTCTCCTCAGTGTGATATAGTAATATATATATATAGTAATATGGCCGCTCTTCTCCTCAGTGTGATATAGTAATATATATATGTAGTAATATGGCCGCTCTTCTCCTCAGTGTGATATAGTAATATATATATAGTAATATGGCCGCTCTTCTCCTCAGTGTGATATAGTAATATATATATAGTAATATGGCCGCTCTTCTCCTCAGTGTGATATAGTAATATATATAGTAATATGGCCGCTCTTCTCCTCAGTGTGATATAGTAATATATATATAGTAATATGGCCGCTCTTCTCCTCAGTGTGATATAGTAATATATATATATAGTAATATGGCCGCTCTTCTCAGTGTGATATAGTAATATATATAGTAATATGGCCGCTCTTCTCCTCAGTGTGATATAGTAATATATATATAGTAATATGGCCGCTCTTCTCCTCAGTGTGATATAGTAATATATATATATAGTAATATGGCCGCTCTTCTTCTCAGTGTGATATAGTAATATATATATAGTAATATGGCCGCTCTTCTCCTCAGTGTGATATAGTAATATATATATATATAGTAATATGGCTGCTCTTCTCCTCAGTGTGATATAGTAATATATATAGTAATATGGCCGCTCTTCTCCTCAGTGTGATATAGTAATGAAGGGAATTTTGTTTACTTACCGTAAATTCCTTTTCTTCTAGCTCCAATTGGGAGACCCAGACAATTGGGTGTATAGCTATTGCCTCCGGAGGCCACACAAAGTATTACACTCAAAAGTGTAAGGCCCCTCCCCTTCTGGCTATACACCCCCAGTGGGATCACTGGCTCATCAGTTTTAGTGCCAAAGCAAGAAGGAGGAAAGCCAATAACAGGTTTAAGGACCAATTCAATCCGAGGAACATCGGAGAACTGAAACCATTCCACATTAACAACATGTGTACCCGAAAAAAACGAAAAAACCCCCGAGAAAACAGGGCGGGTGCTGGGTCTCCCAATTGGAGCTAGAAGAAAAGGAATTTACGGTAAGTAAACAAAATTCCCTTCTTCTTTGTCGCTCCATTGGGAGACCCAGACAATTGGGATGTCCAAAAGCAATCCCTGGGTGGGTAAAAGAATACCTCATGATAGGGCCGTCAAACGGCCCTCTCCTACAGGTGGCCAACCGCCGCCTGAATGACTTATCTACCTAGGCTGGCGTCTGCCGAAGCGTAGGTATGCATCTGATAAAGCCTGGTAAAAGTAAGTAGACTCGACCAGGTGGGTGCCTGACACACCTGCTGAGCCGTAGCCTGGTGCCGTAATGCCCAGGACGCACCCACGGCTCTGGTAGAATGGGCCTTCAGCCCTGAAGGAACCGGAAGCCCAGTAGAACTGTAGGTTTCAAGAATTGGTTCCTCGATCCTCCGAGCCAGGGTGGATCTGGAAGCTTGCGACTCTTTACGCCGACCAGCGACAAGGACAAAGAGTGCATCCGTGTAGAACCTGAGTGCTCTCACCAGATCCAACAGCTGCAAATCTTTCTGAAGTTGGTGGACTGGATGAGGACACAAAGAAGGTGAGGTGATATCTTGATTGAGATGAGAGTGGGATACCACCTTATGGAGAAATCCCGGAATCGGGCGCAGAACTACCTTGTCCTGGTAAAGGACCAGGAAGTAAGATTTGTATGAGAGCGTTACTAGCTCGAAAACTTCTCCTAAGAGCCGTGACCGTACTAGAGAGGCCACTTCCCGTGAAAGGTGGGAAAGGGAAAATCTTTCCTAGGCTCGAAAGGCGGCTTCTTAAGAGCTATTAGAACCTTGTTCAGATCCCAGGGCTCTAACGGCCGCTTGTACGGAGTGCTGAGAAGACAAACTCCCTGCAGGAACGTGCGTACCTGCGGAAGTCGTGCTAGGCGTTTCTGAAAAAATACAGATAGCGCTGAGACTTGTCCCGAGAGGGAGCTGAGCGACAACCCATTTTCCAACCTAGATTGCAGGAAGGAAGGAAACATAGACGATGGAACCGGCTTGGGAGAAACCCCTTGAGCCGAGTACCCAGATAAGAATATCTTCCACATCCTGTGGTCAATCTTGGCGGACGTTGGTATCCTAGTCTGTCCCATGGTGGCAACCACGTCCTGAGATAATCCTGAAGACGCAAGGCTCCAGGACTCAATGCCACACCGTCAGGTTGAGGGTCGCAGAATTCAACTGGAAAAATGGAAAAATGGCCCTTGAGACAGCAAGTCTGATCGGTCTGGTAGTGCCTCCGGTTGGCCCACCGTGAGGTACCACCGATTCGAGTACCACGTCATCCTCGGCCAATGGAGCGACGAGGATGGCGCGGCGGCAGTCGGGCCTGAACTTGCGCAGCACTCTGGGCAACAATGCCAGCGGCGTGACCCATAAGGTAGCTAGAACTGCGACCAATGCTGAACTAAGGCGTTCGCCGCCAGAGATCGAAGATTGTGAGACCGTGCCATGAAGCCGGGACGATGTTGTTGTGCCGTGACGCCATTAGGTCGACGTCCGGCATCTGTCAGCGGCGACAGATCTTGAGGAGACCATACGCCTGCGTCCATACCCTGGCGACTGAGGAAGTCTGCTTTCCAGTCTTCCCCTGGGATGTGAACTGAGGATACGGTGAATGCCGTGCCTTCCACCCACGTCAGAATCTGCCGGATTTCCTGGAAGGCTTGCCGGCTGCGTGTTCTTCCTTGGTGGTAAATGTATGCCACCGCTGTGGAGTTGTCCGATTGAATTCGGATTTGCTTGCTTTCCAGCCACTGCTGGAAGGCTAGTCGAGCAAGATACACTGCTCTGTTTTCCAGAACATTGATCTGAAGGTTGGATTATTTCTGAGTCCAAGTACCTTGAGCCCTGTGGTGGAGAAAAACTGCTCCCCACCCTGATAGACTCACGTCTGTCGTAACTACCACCCAGGATGGGAGTAGGAAGGACCTTGGGAAGTACATGAGGCGTCTCAATGTGTGCGACTGGTCCTTAAAGGAGAGATTGTAGCCTTGTCTGTAGTGAACGCTGTTGATTTAGCGTAAGCTTCACTATCGCTGAGAGAGTATGAAACTCCATGCCTAGATATGGTAGCGATTGGGTCAGGGTCGGATCTGACATTGAAAGTTGATGATCCACCCAAAACTCTGGAGAGTCTCCAGCGCAACATACGGGCAGTGTTCCCTAAGAGGGTGCCTTGGCCAGGAAATCGTCCAAATACGGGATCACAGAGTGACCTTGAGAGTGCAGAACTGTCACTACTGCTGCCATGAACTTGGCGAAGACCCGTGGGGCTGTCGCCAGCAGGAAGGAAGAGTTACGAACAGAAGGTGTTCGTTTCCTATAACGAAGCGCAGAAACGCTGGTGCTCTGGATCAATCGGCACGTGGAGATAAGCATCCTGTCTATTGATGCTAGGAAACCTCCTTGGGACATTGAGGCGATGACGAAGCGGAGTATTCCATCCAGAACCGCCTGGTGCTCACGAGCTTGTTGAGCCGTTTTAGATCCAGAACGGGACGGAACGACCCGTCCTTTTTTGGCACCCGAAATAAATTGGGGCAAAAACCGTGACCTTGGTCCTGAAGAGAAACGTAGTCACCACTCCTTCTGCCTATAAAGTGCCCATCGTTTGCAGAAGCGCAACGGCTCGGCCGGGAGGTGGAGAAGTTCTGAAGAATCGAGTTGGAGGACGAACTAAACTCTATCCTGTACCCGTGAGACAGAATGTCTCTCCCCCAACGGCCATTGACCTATGGCAGTTAAATATCGCCAAGGCGGGAGAGCCTGCTACCGAGCGCGGATGCGAAGAGAGGAGGCTGCAAGTCCTGAGGAAGCCGCCTTGGAAGCGGGTTTTCAGACTGTCTGTTTTGGGCGTGACTGAGCCCGCCACGAATCTGAGCTCCTCTGATCTTTTTGAGTCCTTTTGGACGAGGGGACCCCTGCTCTGTTGGGGTTTGTTTGTCTGGGCTGAGGTAAGGATGAATCTTTACCCTTGGAGTGTTTAATGATTTCATCCAAACGCCCACCAAACAGTCGTTCCGCAGAAAAAAACAAACTGGTTAAGTACTTTTTTGGAAGCAAAATCTGCCTTCCATTCACTTAACGACCAGGGTCTGCGTAAAAACACGGAGTGAGCGGACGCCTCTGTCGTACGGCTCGTAGAGTGTAGGACAGGCGTAATCGCGTAAGACGCAAATGCAAACATTTGAGAGGTTAAGGATGCCACCTGCGGTACAGATGTACGTGTGACTGTGTCCATCTGTGTAAGACAAGCTGAAATGGCTTGGAGTGCCTCTATGGCTGCGAATGCTGGAGCCAACGGCGCGCCTACAGCCTCATAGGTGGATTTCGACCAGAGATCCATCTGTCTGTCAGCGGCATCTGTAAGTGGAACCCCATCTTCCACTGCAATTATGGATCTAGCCACAAGCCTGGAGAGTGGAGGATGTCCCTTGGGACACTGGGTCCAGCCCTTGACCACGTCAGGGGCAGGGATAACGTGTATCTTAAGCCGCTTGGAGAAGCGCTTATCTGGATAAGCGTGGTGTTTTTGGACTATCTCTCTGAAGGCAGAGTGGTCCAGAAAAATACCTAATTTACGCTTGGGATACCTGAAATAGAATTTCTCCTGCCGTACAGCTGGCTCCTTCACAGGAGGAGCTGAGGGAGAAATGACCAACATTCTATTGATGGACGCTATAAGATAATACACTATGGCGTCCCCATCAGGTGTACCGAGATTGAGAGCGGTCTCAGGATAAGACTCCTGAGCAGCTATCTCCGCTTCAGCACCCAGAGAGTCCACCTGCGGGACCCTGACCAGTGCGATGAAACTGAGGGCCGCTCAGCGAGCCCGCTTAGGCTGTCTGGGACTGTCGTCCGTGTCAGAGCCGTGACTCTGGGATGCACGTGACCCCCCCGGAGCTGTAATTGTTCACACTGAGGGGGACCATGGATCAATGATTCAACAGTGCTCATGGTGTGAGAGACTTGTCTGGACTGCAAGGCTTCTAGTATCACAGCCATAGACTCAGAAAATCTGTCAGTAAACACTGCAGACTTCATCCCCAGCCTCTGGATCATTAGCAGAGACTCCGGCTGAGTTGCATACAATGGGGGTGTATGTAACCTGCCGGCCATATAGCCGTACCTGCTGTACCGGCTGCATGGAAAACATGTGCTTCTGCACCTCTGTTTTCCACAGACAGTATGCTGTAATCTCCTCCGCACAATAAGGAGGATATATACAAAAGTACGACCAAAACAGTGCAATGCATAGCGTAGAAGCATATATCTCAATGCACTTCGGCACTAGTGGGGTTAGCACCACAAGTGCTGATTAACGCCTGCTCACAGCGATTGTGTGAACCTCAGAATCCCTGTCAGGGTGTTCCCACACTTGTCTGTTTTATCGCTATAGAAAGAACTGACAATAATGGCTGCCGGCGTCCTGTGTTAGAGAAGGAAGCCGTGGGCGTGCTTGAGAAAGTGCGGGAATCCGGTTTCACAGTGCACACAGTGAGAGGGGTGGAGTATGCAAAACATACTCCAGCTCTCCGGGCTGCCGTGATGTGCAGCGTCACGCCCCTACCCTGACTGGCAGGCCTGTGGGCGTTAACGAACGAACTAGGCCGCAAAAGCCGGGGACTCGATTTATAAGCGCGGCCGCCGTAAAAGCGCGGCCAGCGCGGAAGTCCCCGGCGCACCACAAGTCCCAGCCGCGTCGCAGTCCCAGCGGCCGGCGCGACCGTTCTACATAAGTCTGCCCACTCAGCTAAGCTGAAGTGAGACAATGGCACAAGCGCAGCAGCGCTGATGTCCCCGGCGCACTAACACACCCAGCAATGCTGCGGTGTGCGTGCGAAATGCACGGGGACACAGAGTACCTTGAGGAAGCAGGGCCTGTCCCTGATGATACTCCGCTCCATATCCAGCGTCTTCTCCAGGGGCTGCAGATGGAGCACGGTCTCAGTGCCTGGACACCGTTAAAATCCCACTTCGCCCAGAGCCCTGTAACAGGGATGGGGAAGGAATCAGCATGTGGGCTCCAGCCTCCGTACCCGCAATGGGTACCTCAACCTTAACAAACACCTCCGACATAAAGTGGGGTGAGAAGGGAGCATGCTGGGGGCCCTAGTATGGGCCCTCTTTTCTTCCATCCGACATAGTCAGCAGCTGCTGCTGACTAAACAGTGGAGCTATGTGTGGATGTCTGACCTCCTTGCACAAAGCATGAAAACTGATGAGCCAGTGATCCCACTGGGGGTGTATAGCCAGAAGGGGAGGGGCCTTACACTTTTGAGTGTAATACTTTGTGTGGCCTCCGGAGGCAATAGCTATACACCCAATTGTCTGGGTCTCCCAATGGAGCGACAAAGAAATATATATAGTAATATGGCCGCCCTTCTCCTCAGTGTGATATAGTAATATATATATAGTAATATGGCCGCTCTTCTCCTCAGTGTGATATAGTAATATATATAGTAATATGGCTGCTCTTCTCCTCAGTGTGATATAGTAATATATATAGTAATATGGCCGCTCTTCTCCTCAGTGTCATATAGTAATATATATATATAGTAATATGGCCGCTCTTCTCCTCAGTGTGATATAGTAATATATATATATATAGTAATATGGCCGCTCTTCTCCTCAGTGTGATATAGTAATATATATATAGTAATATGGCCGCTCTTCTCCTCAGTGTGATATAGTAATATATATAATAATATGGCCGCTCTTCTCCTCAGTGTGATATAGTAATATATATATAGTAATATGGCCGCTCTTCTCCTCAGTGTGATACAGTAATATATATATATAGTAATATGGCCGCTCTTCTCCTCAGTGTGATATAGTAATATATATAGTAATATGGCCGCTCTTCTCCTCAGTGTGATATAGTAATATATATATATAGTAATATGGCTGCTCTTCTCCTCAGTGTGATATAGTAATATATATAGTAATATGGCCGCTCTTCTCCTCAGTGTGATATAGTAATATATATAGTAATATGGCCGCTCTTCTCCTCAGTGTGATATAGTAATATATATATAGTAATATGGCCACTCTTCTCCTCAGTGTGATATAGTAATATATATATAGTAATATGGCCGCTCTTCTTCTCAGTGTGATATAGTAATATATATATAGTAATATGGCTGCTCTTCTCCTCAGTGTGATATAGTAATATATATATAGTAATCTGGCCGCTCTTCTCCTCAGTGTGATATAGTAATATATATATAGTAATATGGCCGCTCTTCTCCTCAGTGTGATATAGTAATATATATATAGTAATATGGCCGCTCTTCTCCTCAGTGTGATATAGTAATATATATAGTAATATGGCCGCTCTTCTCCTCAGTGTGATATAGTAATATATATATAGTAATATGGCCGCTCTTCTCCTCAGTGTGATATAGTAATATATATGTAGTAATATGGCCACTCTTCTCCTCAGTGTGATATAGTAATATATATATAGTAATATGGCCGCTCTTCTCCCCAGTGTGATATAGTAATATATATATATAGTAATATGGCCGCTCTTCTCCTCAGTGTGATATAGTAATATATATATAGTAATATGGCCGCTCTTCTCCTCAGTGTGATATAGTAATATATATAGTAATATGGCCGCTCTTCTCCTCAGTGTGATATAGTAATATATATATATAGTAATATGGCCGCTCTTCTTCTCAGTGTGATATAGTAATATATATATAGTAATATGGCTGCTCTTCTCCTCAGTGTGATATAGTAATATATATATAGTAATCTGGCCGCTCTTCTCCTCAGTGTGATATAGTAATATATATAGTAATATGGCCGCACTTCTCCTCAGTGTGATATAGTAATATATATATAGTAATCTGGCCGCTCTTCTCCTCAGTGTGATATAGTAATATATATATAGTAATATGGCCGCTCTTCTCCTCAGTGTGATATAGTAATATATATATAGTAATATGGCCGCTCTTCTCAGTGTGATATAGCAATATATATAGTAATATGGCCGCTCTTCTCCTCAGTGTGATATAGTAATATATATATAGTAATATGGCCGCCCTTCTCCTCAGTGTGATATAGTAATATATATATAGTAATATGGCCGCTCTTCTCCTCAGTGTGATATAGTAATATATATATATAGTAATATGGCCGCTCTTCTCAGTGTGATAGAGTAATATATATATAGTAATATGGCCGCTCTTCTCCTCAGTGTGATATAGTAATATATATATAGTAATATGGCCGCTCTTCTCCTCAGTGTGATATAGTAATATATATATAGTAATATGGCTGCTCTTCTCCTCAGTGTGATATAGTAATATATATAGTAATATGGCCGCTCTTCTCCTCAGTGTGATATAGTAATATATATAGTAATATGGCCGCTCTTCACCTCAGTGTGATATAGTAATATATATATAGTAATATGGCCGCTCTTCTCCTCAGTGTGATATAGTAATATATATATAGTAATATGGCCGCTCTTCTCCTCAGTGTGATATAGTAATATATATATAGTAATATGGCCACTCTTCTCCTCAGTGTGATATAGTGATATATATATAGTAATATGGTCGCTCTTCTCCTCAGTGTGATATAGTAATATATATATAGTAATATGGCCGCTCTTCTCCTCAGTGTGATATAGTAATATATATATAGTAATATGGCCGCTCTTCTCCTCAGTGTGATATAGTAATATATATAGTAATATGGCCGCTCTTCTCCTCAGTGTGATATAGTAATATATATATATAGTAATATGGCCGCTCTTCTCCTCAGTGTGATATAGTAATATATATATATAGTAATATGGCCGCTCTTCTCCTCAGTGTGATATAGTAATATATATATAGTAATATGGCCGCTCTTCTCCTCAGTGTGATATAGTAATATATATATAGTAATATGGCCGCTCTTCTCCTCAGTGTGATATAGTAATATATATATAGTAATATGGCCGCTCTTCTCCTCAGTGTGATATAGTAATATATATATAGTAATATGGCCGCCGTTCTCCTCAATGTGATATAGTAATATATATATAGTAATATGGCCGCCCTTCTCCTCAGTGTGATATAGTAATATATATATATAGTAATATGGCCGCTCTTCTCCTCAGTGTGATATAGTAATATATATATATAGTAATATGGCCGCTCTTCTCCTCAGTGTGATATAGTAATATATATATATAGTAATATGGCCGCTCTTCTCAGTGTGATATAGTAATATATATATATAGTAATATGGCCACACTTCTCCTCAGTGTGATATAGTAATATATATAGTAATATGGCCGCTGTTCTCCTCAGTGTGATATAGTAATATATATAGTAATATGGCCGCTCTTCTCCTCAGTGTGATATAGTAATATATATATAGTAATATGGCCGCTCTTCTCCTCAGTGTGATATAGTAATATATATATATAGTAATATGGCCGCCCTTCTCCTCAATGTGATATAGTAATATATATATAGTAATATGGCCGCTCTTCTCCTCAGTGTGATACAGTAATATATATATATAGTAATATGGCCGCTCTTCTCCTCAGTGTGATATAGTAATATATATAGTAATATGGCCGCTCTTCTCCTCAGTGTGATATAGTAATATATATAGTAATATGGCCGCTCTTCTCCTCAGTGTGATATAGTAATATATATATAGTAATATGGCCGCTCTTCTCCTCAGTGTGATATAGTAATATATATAGTAATATGGCCGCCCTTCTCCTCAGTGTGATATAGTAATATATATATAGTAATATGGCCGCTCTTCTCCTCAGTGTGATATAGTAATATATATATAGTAATATGGCCGCTCTTCTCCTCAGTGTGATATAGTAATATATATATATAGTAATATGGCCGCTCTTCTCCTCAGTGTGATATAGTAATATGAAGGGAATTTTGTTACTTACCGTAAATTCCTTTTCTTCTAGCTCCTATTGGGAGACCCAGACGATTGGGTGTATAGCACTGCCTCCGGAGGCCACACAAAGCATTACACTAAAAAGTGTAAGGCCCCTCCCCTTCTGGCTATACACCCCCAGTGGGATCACTGGCTCACCAGTTTTAGTGCAAGAGCAAGAAGGAGGAAAGCCAAGAACTGGTTTAAACAAATTCACTCCGAAGTAACGTCGGAGAACTGAAAACCGTTCAACATGAACAACATGTGTACCCGAAAAACAACCAAAAATCCCGAAGGACAACAGGGCGGGTGCTGGGTCTCCCAATAGGAGCTAGAAGAAAAGGAATTTACGGTAAGTAACAAAATTCCCTTCTTCTTCGGCGCTCCATTGGGAGACCCAGACGATTGGGACGTCCAAAAGCTGTCCCTGGGTGGGTAAAGAAATACCTCATGTTAGAGCTGCGAAGACAGCCCTCCCCTACGGGGAGGCAACTGCCGCCTGCAGGACTCTTCTACCTAGGCTGGCGTCCGCCGAAGCATAGGTATGCACCTGATAATGTTTGGTGAAAGTGTGCAGACTCGACCAGGTAGCTGCCTGGCACACCTGTTGAGCCGTAGCCTGGTGTCGTAATGCCCAGGACGCACCCACGGCTCTGGTAGAATGGGCCTTCAGCCCTGATGGAACCGGAAGCCCAGCAGAACGGTAGGCTTCAAGAATTGGTTCTTTGATCCATCGAGCCAGGGTGGCCTTAGAAGCCTGCGACCCTTTGCGCTTACCAGCGACAAGGACAAAGAGTGCATCCGAACGGCGCAGGGGCGCCGTGCGGGAAATGTAGATTCTGAGTGCTCTCACCAGATCCAACAAATGTAGATCCTTTTCATACCGATGAACTGCATACGGATAAAAGGAAGGCAAGGAGATATCCTGATTAAGGTGAAAAGAGGATACCACCTTAGGGAGAAACTCCTGAATGGGGCGCAGCACTACCTTGTCCTGGTGGAACACCAGGAAAGGAGCTTTGCATGATAGCGCTGCTAGTTCAGACACTCTCCGAAGAGACGTGACCGCTACCAGAAATGCCACTTTCTGTGAGAGTCGAGAAAGTGACACATCCCTCAGGGGCTCGAAAGGCGGCTTCTGGAGAGCAACAAGGACCTTGTTTAGATCCCACGGATCTAACGGCCGCCTGTACGGAGGTACGATATGACACACCCCCTGCAAGAACGTGCGCACCTTAGAAAGTCGCGCTAGACGCTTCTGAAAAAACACGGATAGCGCCGAGACTTGCCCTTTAAGGGAGCCGAGCGACAAGCCCTTTTCCAACCCAGATTGCAGGAAGGAAAGGAAGACAGGTAACGCGAATGGCCAGGGGGATACTCCTTGTGCAGAGCACCAGGATAAGAAAATCTTCCACGTCCTGTGGTAGATCTTAGCAGAAGTGGACTTCCTAGCCTGTCTCATGGTGGCCACGACCCCTTGGGGTAAGCCTGAAGACGCTAGGATCCAGGACTCAATGGCCACACAGTCAGGTTCAGGGCCGCAGAATTCCGATGGAAAAACGGCCCTTGGGACAGTAAGTCTGGACGGTCTGGTAGTGCCCACGGTTGGCCGACCGTGAGATGCCACAGATCCGGGTACCACGACCTCCTCGGCCAGTCTGGGGCGACGAGTATGACGCGGCCGCAATCGGATCTGATCTTGCGTAACACTCTGGGCAGGAGTGCCAGAGGTGGAAACACATAAGGGAGCCGGAACTGCGACCAATCTTGCACTAAGGCGTCTGCCGCTAGAGCTTTTTGATCGCGAGACCGCGCTATGAAGGACGGGACCTTGTTGTTGTGCCGAGACGCCATTAGGTCGACGTCCGGCACCCCCCAGCGGCGGCAGATTTCCTGAAACACGTCCGGGTGAAGGGACCATTCCCCTGCGTCCATGCCCTGGCGACTGAGGAAGTCTGCTTCCCAGTTTTCTACGCCCGGGATGTGAACTGCTGATATGGTGGATGCTCTTTCCTCCACCCACATCAGAATCCGCCTGACTTCCTGGAAGGCTTGCGGACTGCGTGTCCCTCCTTGGTGGTTGATGTATGCCACCGCTGTGGAGTTGTCCGACTGAATTCGGATCTGCTTTCCTTCCAGCCACTGCTGGAAGGCTAATAGGGCAAGATACACTGCCCTGATTTCCAGAACATTGATCTGAAGTGTGGACTCCTGCTGAGTCCACGTCCCTTGAGCCCTGTGGTGGAGAAAAACTGCTCCCCACCCTGACAGACTCGCGTCTGTCGTGACCACTGCCCAGGATGGGGGCAGGAATGATCTTCCCTGTGATAATGAGGTGGGAAGAAGCCACCATTGCAGAGAGTCCTTGGCCGTCTGAGAAAGGGAGACTTTCCTGTCCAGGGAAGTTGTCTTCCCGTCCCATTGGCGGAGAATGTCCCATTGAAGTGGGCGCAGATGAAACTGCGCGAACGGGACTGCCTCCATTGCTGCCACCATCTTCCCAAGGAAGTGCATGAGGCGCCTTAAGGGGTACGACTGACCCTGCAGGAGAGACTGCACCCCTGTCTGTAGTGACCGCTGCTTGTCCAGCGGAAGCTTCACTATCGCTGAGAGAGTATGAAACTCCATGCCAAGATACGTTAGTGATTGAGTCGGTGCCAGGTTGGACTTTGAGAAGTTGATGATCCACCCGAAAGTCTGGAGAGTCTCCAGCGCAACATTCAGGCTGTGTTGGCATGCCTCTTGAGAGGGTGCTTTGACAAGTAGATCGTCTAAGTAAGGGATCACCGAATGTCCCTGAGAATGCAAGACTGCTACCACTACCGCCATGACCTTGGTGAAAACCCGTGGGGCTGTCGCCAGACCGAATGGCAGAGCTACGAACTGGAGATGGTCGTCTCCTATCACGAAACGTAGAAAACGTTGGTGCTCTGTAGCAATCGGCACGTGGAGATAAGCATCCTTGATGTCTATTGATGCAAGAAAATCTCCTTGAGACATTGAGGCAATGACGGAGCGGAGGGATTCCATCCGGAACCGCCTGGCGTTCACATGCTTGTTGAGGAGCTTTAGGTCCAGAACAGGACGGAACGAGCCGTCCTTTTTTGGAACCACGAAGAGATTGGAGTAAAAACCTTGCCCTTGTTCCTGCAGAGGAACAGGGATCACCACTCCTTCTGCTTTTAGTGAGCACACCGCTTGCAGAAGGGCATCTGCTCGGTCGGGATGTGGGGAGGTTCTGAAGAACCGAGGCGGAGGACGAGAACTGAATTCTATCCTGTACCCGTGAGACAAAATGTCTGTTACCCACCGGTCTTTGACCTGTGGCAGCCAAATGTCGCAAAAGCGGGAGAGCCTGCCACCGACCGAGGATGCGGAGGGATGAGGCCGAAAGTCATGAGGCAGCCGCCTTGGAAGCGGTTCCTCCGGTTGCCTTCTTGGGGCGTGAATGAGCCCGCCAGGAATCTGAGCTCCTTTGCTCCTTCTGAGTCCCTTTGGACGAGGAGAATTGTGTCTTGCTGGAGCCTCGAAAGGACCGAAACCTCGACTGCCACTTCCTCTGTTGAGGTTTGCTTGATCTGGGCTGGGGTAAGGAGGAGTCCTTACCCTTGGATTGCTTAATGATTTCAGCCAATTGTTCACCAAACAGTCTATCTACAGATAGTGGCAAGCTGGTTAAACATTTTTTGGAAGCAGAATCCGCTTTCCATTCCTTTAACCACAAGGCTCTGCGCAAGACAAGAGTTGGCAGACGCAATTGAGGTACGGCTTGTAGAGTCTAGGACAGCGTTGATAGCGTAAGTCGCAAACGCAGACATTTGCGAGGTTAGGGACGCTACTCGCGGCACTGCTGGACATATGATAGAGTCCACCTGTGCCAGGCCAGCTGAAATAGCTTGGAGTGCCCACACGGCCGCGAATGCTGGAGCAAACGACGCGCCGATAGCTTCATAGACAGACTTTAACCAAAGGTCCATCTGTCTGTCATTGGCATCTTTAAGTGAAGCCCCATCTTCCACTGCAACTATGGATCTAGCTGCAAGCCTGGAGATTGGGGGGTCCACCTTTGGACACTGGGTCCAGCGTTTGACCACGTCAGGGGGAAAGGGATAACGTGTATCCTTAAGACGTTTGGAGAAACGCTTATCTGGGTAAGCATGGTGTTTCTGGACTGAATCTCTGAAGTCAGTGTGGTCCAGAAAAGTACTCAGTTTAGGCTTGGGATACCTGAAATGGAACTTCTCCTGCTGTGCCGCTGCCTCCTCTGCAGAAGGGGCAGGGGGAGAAATTTCCAATAGACTATTGATGGCCCCTATAAGGTCATTTACCATGGCGTCACCATCAGGAGTATCCAGATTGAGAGCGGTTTCAGGATTAGACTCCTGATCCCCCTCCTCTGTCTCATCATGTAGAGACTCTTCTCGCTGAGACCCTGATCCGCGTGATGACGTGGAGGGTCTCTCCCAGCGAGCACGCTTAGGCTGCCTGGGACTGTCATCTGAATCAGAGCCGTCAGGCTGAGATGCCTGGGACCCCCTTGAAGCCCGGATTAACTCCAACTGAGGGGGACCGGGGAACATTGCCGCAGCAGTGTCCATGGACTGAGTAACTGGCCTGGCCTGCAAGGTCTCTAGGATTTTTGTCATAGTGACAGACATCCTGTCAGCAAAAACTGCAAACTCTGTCCCCGTCACCGGGACAGGGTTCACAGGTGTCTCTGCCTGGGCCACTACCACCATAGACTCCAGCTGACGAAGCGGCACAGGGACCGAACATTGCACACAATGGGGGTCATTGTAACCTGTCGGTAGATCAGCCCCACAAGCGGCACAAGCAGCGCTCACAGCCTGTGTCTTGGCACCCTTGCGTTTTGCAGATGACATGTTGCCTTCTCCTCAGAGCAATTGGGGTATACAGCCAAGAAGCGACCTTACAGTGCAATATATCTATATATATGGTACAGAGAAAAGTACACAAATATAACACTGTGGCACTAGTGGGGCCAGCACTTAAGTGCTGCTTACCGCCCGCTTAACGCGGGTGTGTGGTCGCCAGAAATCCCCTGTCTGGGTCCCCCAGAGCCTGTGTCCGTTCTCCAGCCAGACCGCATGTAGGAATGGCTGCCGGCGTCCTATGGAGAGGGGCGGGCCCTGGGCGTGTGCAGACAAAGAGCGGGAAGCCTGCGTCCCACTGTGCTCAGTGAGAGGGCTGGAGCATGTAAATAAGACTCCAGCCCTCGGCGCTGATGAATCGTACAGCGTCTCTCCCTTGCCCTGATTGACAGGGTGGGGGCGGGAACGAAACGGAGCAAGGCCGCAGAAGCCGGGGACTAAATTTATAAGCGACGCCGTCGTAAAAGCACGGCCGTCGCTAAGTCCACGGCACACTACAAGTCGCAGCCGCGCCGCCGCTCTAGGGGCGGCCGGCGCGGCAGTCCCCCAACACATAAAGTCACTCAGAAAACTGTAGTGACTATAACCCCAGCGCTCAGCGCTACTGTCCCCGGCGCACTAGCACACCCAGCAAGCCTGGGGTGTGCGTGGCCTGTACATACGGGGACACAGAGTACCTTAATGTCGCAGGGCCTTGTCCCTGAACGGTACCCAGCTCCGCATCCAGCAGGTTCCATGGGTCTGTGGATGGAGCCCGGCCTCAGGGCTTGGGGGCCGGTAAGATCCCACTTCCTCAGAGCCCCTCAGGGGGATGGGGAAGGAAAGCAGCATGTGGGCTCCAGCCTCCGTACCCGCAATAGGTACCTCAACCTTAACAAACACCGCCGACATAAAGTGGGGTGAGAAGGGAGCATGCTGGGGGCCCTATATGGGCCCTCTTTTCTTCCATCCGACATAGTCAGCAGCTGCTGCTGACTAAACAGTGGAGCTATGCGTGGATGTCTGACCTCCTTCGCACAAAGCAGAAAACTGGTGAGCCAGTGATCCCACTGGGGGTGTATAGCCAGAAGGGGAGGGGCCTTACACTTTTTAGTGTAATGCTTTGTGTGGCCTCCGGAGGCAGTGCTATACACCCAATCGTCTGGGTCTCCCAATGGAGCGCCGAAGAAATATAGTAATATGGCCGCTCTTCTCCTCAGTGTGATATAGTAATATATATATAGTAATATGGCTGCTCTTCTCCTCAGTGTGATATAGTAATATATATAGTAATATGGCCGCTCTTCTCCTCAGTGTGATATAGTAATATATATAGTAATATGGCCGCTCTTCTCCTCAGTGTGATATAGTAATATATATATATAGTAATATGGCCGCTCTTCTCCTCAGTGTGATATAGTAATATATATATAGTAATATGGCCGCTCTTCTCCTCAGTGTGATATAGTAATATATATAGTAATATGGCCGCTCTTCTCCTCAGTGTGATATAGTAATATATATATAGTAATATGGCCGCTCTTCTCCTCAGTGTGATATAGTAATATATATGTAGTAATATGGCCGCTCTTCTCCTCAGTGTGATATAGTAATATATATATAGTAATATGGCCGCTCTTCTCCTCAGTGTGATATAGTAATATATATATAGTAATATGGCCGCTCTTCTCCTCAGTGTGATATAGTAATATATATAGTAATATGGCCGCTCTTCTCCTCAGTGTGATATAGTAATATATATATAGTAATATGGCCGCTCTTCTCCTCAGTGTGATATAGTAATATATATATAGTAATATGGCCGCTCTTCTCCTCAGTGTGATATAGTAATATATATATAGTAATATGGCCGCTCTTCTCCTCAGTGTGATATAGTAATATATATATAGTAATATGGCCGCTCTTCTCCTCAGTGTGATATAGTAATATATATATATAGTAATATGGCCGCTCTTCTCCTCAGTGTGATATAGTAATATATATATAGTAATATGGCCGCTCTTCTCCTCAGTGTGATATAGTAATATATATATAGTAATATGGCCGCTCTTCTCCTCAGTGTGATATAGTAATATATATATAGTAATATGGCCGCTCTTCTCCTCAGTGTGATATAGTAATATATATATATAGTAATATGGCCGCTCTTCTCCTCAGTGTGATATAGTAATATATATATAGTAATATGGCCGCTCTTCTCCTCAGTGTGATATAGTAATATATATATATAGTAATATGGCCGCTCTTCTCCTCAGTGTGATATAGTAATATATATAGTAATATGGCCGCTCTTCTCCTCAGTGTGATATAGTAATATATATATAGTAATCTGGCCGCTCTTCTCCTCAGTGTGATATAGTAATATATATACAGTAATATGGCCGCTCTTCTCCTCAGTGTGATATAGTAATATATATATATAGTAATATGGCCGCTCTTCTCAGTGTGATATAGTAATATATATAGTAATATGGCCGCTCTTCTCCTCAGTGTGATATAGTAATATATATATAGTAATATGGCCGCCCTTCTCCTCAGTGTGATATAGTAATATATATATAGTAATATGGCCGCTCTTCTCCTCAGTGTGATATAGTAATATATATATATAGTAATATGGCCGCTCTTCTTCTCAGTGTGATATAGTAATATATATATAGTAATATGGCCGCTCTTCTCCTCAGTGTGATATAGTAATATATATATAGTAATATGGCCGCTCTTCACCTCAGTGTGATATAGTAATATATATATAGTAATATGGCCACTCTTCTCCTCAGTGTGATATAGTAATATATATATAGTAATATGGCCACTCTTCACCTCAGTGTGATATAGTAATATATATATAGTAATATGGCCGCTCTTCACCTCAGTGTGATATAGTAATATATATATAGTAATATGGCCACTCTTCTCCTCAGTGTGATATAGTAATATATATATAGTAATATGGCCGCTCTTCACCTCAGTGTGATATAGTAATATATATATAGTAATATGGCCACTCTTCTCCTCAGTGTGATATAGTAATATAT
This sequence comes from Anomaloglossus baeobatrachus, assembly GCF_048569485.1. NCBI lineage: Eukaryota > Metazoa > Chordata > Amphibia > Anura > Aromobatidae > Anomaloglossus > Anomaloglossus baeobatrachus. The sequence goes on from NC_134358.1 coordinate 577,807,746, forward strand.
ATATAGTAATATGGCCACTCTTCTCCTCAGTGTGATATAGTAATATATATATAGTAATATGGCCGGTCTTCTCCTCAGTGTGATATAGTAATATATATATAGTAATATGGCCGCTCTTCTCCTCAGTGTGATATAGTAATATATATATAGTAATATGGCCGCTCTTCTCCTCAGTGTGATATAGTAATATATATATAGTAATATGGCCGCTCTTCTCCTCAGTGTGATATAGTAATATATATATAGTAATATGGCAGCTCTTCACCTCAGTGTGATATAGTAATATATATATAGTAATATGGCCGCTCTTCTCCTCAGTGTGATATAGTAATATATATATAGTAATATGGCCGCTCTTCTCCTCAGTGTGATATAGTAATATATATATATAGTAATATGGCCGCTCTTCTCCTCAGTGTGATATAGTAATATATATATATAGTAATATGGCCGCTCTTCTCCTCAGTGTGATATAGTAATATATATATAGTAATATGGCCGCTCTTCTCCTCAGTGTGATATAGTAATATATATATATAGTAATATGGCCGCTCTTCTCCTCAGTGTGATATAGTAATATATATATAGTAATATGGCCGCTCTTCTCCTCAGTGTGATATAGTAATATATATATATATATAGTAATATGGCCGCTCTTCTCCTCAGTGTGATATAGTAATATATATATAGTAATATGGCCGCTCTTCTCCTCAGTGTGATATAGTAATATATATATAGTAATATGGCCGCTCTTCTCCTCAGTGTGATATTGTAATATATATATATAGTAATATGGCCACTCTTCTCCTCAGTGTGATATAGTAATATATATATAGTAATATGGCCGCTCTTCTCCTCAGTGTGATATAGTAATATATATATAGTAATATGGCCGCTCTTCTCCTCAGTGTGATATAGTAATATATATATAGTAATATGGCCGCTCTTCTCCTCAGTGTGATATAGTAATATATATATAGTAATATGGCCGCTCTTCTCCTCAGTGTGATATTGTAATATATATATATAGTAATATGGCCGCTCTTCTCCTCAGTGTGATATAGTAATATATATATAGTAATATGGTCGCTCTTCTCCTCAGTGTGATATAGTAATATATATATAGTAATATGGCCGCTCTTCTCCTCAGTGTGATATAGTAATATATATATAGTAATATGGCCGCTGTTCTCCTCAGTGTGATATAGTAATATATATATAGTAATATGGCCGCTCTTCTCCTCAGTGTGATATAGTAATATATATATAGTAATATGGCCGTTCTTCTCCTCAGTGTGATATAGTAATATATATATAGTAATATGGCCATTCTTCTCCTCAGTGTGATATAGTAATATATATATAGTAATATGGCCGCTCTTCTCCTCTGTGATATAGTAATATATATATAGTAATATGGCCGCTCTTCTCCTCAGTGTGATATAGTAATATATATATAGTAATATGGCCGCTCTTCTCCTCAGTGTGATATAGTAATATATATATAGTAATATGGTCGCTCTTCTCCTCAGTGTGATATAGTAATATATATATATAGTAATATGGCCGCTCTTCTCCTCAGTGTGATATAGTAATATATATATAGTAATATGGCCGCTCTTCTCCTCAGTGTGATATAGTAATATATATATATAGTAATATGGCCGCCCTTCTCCTCAGTGTGATATAGTAATATATATATAGTAATATGGCCGCTCTTCTCCTCAGTGTGATATAGTAATATATATATAGTAATATGGCCGCTCTTCTCCTCAGTGTGATATAGTAATATATATATAGTATTATGGCCGCTCTTCTCCTCAGTGTGATATAGTAATATATATATAGTAATATGGCTGCTCTTCTCCTCAGTGTGATATAGTAATATTTATATAGTAATATGGCCGCTCTTCTCCTCAGTGTGATATAGTAATATATATATAGTAATATGGCCGCTCTTCTCCTCAGTGTGATATAGTAATATATATATATATATAGTAATATGGCCGCTCTTCTCCTCAGTGTGATATAGTAATATATATATAGTAATATGGTCGCTCTTCTCCTCAGTGTGATATAGTAATATATATAGTAATATGGTCGCTCTTCTCCTCAGTGTGATATAGTAATATATATAGTAATATGGCCGCTCTTCTCCTCAGTGTGATATAGTAATATATATAGTAATATGGCCGCCCTTCTCCTCAGTGTGATATAGTAATATATATATAGTAATATGGCCGCTCTTCTCCTCAGTGTGATATAGTAATATATATATAGTAATATGGCCGCTCTTCTCCTCAGTGTGATATAGTAATATATATATATATATATATAGTAATATGGCCGCTCTTCTCCTCAGTGTGATATAGTAATATATATATAGTAATATGGTCGCTCTTCTCCTCAGTGTGATATAGTAATATATATAGTAATATGGTCGCTCTTCTCCTCAGTGTGATATAGTAATATATATAGTAATATGGCCGCTCTTCTCCTCAGTGTGATATAGTAATATATATAGTAATATGGCCGCCCTTCTCCTCAGTGTGATATAGTAATATATATATTGTAATATGGCCGCTCTTCTCCTCAGTGTGATATAGTAATATATATATAGTAATAAGGCCGCTCTTCTCCTCAGTGTGATATAGTAATATATATATAGTAATATGGCCGCTCTTCTCCTCAGTGTGATATAGTAATATATATAGTAATATGGCCGCCCTTCTCCTCAGTGTGATATAGTAATATATATAGTAATATGGCCGCTCTTCTCCTCAGTGTGATATAGTAATATATATATATAGTAATATGGCCGCTCTTCTCCTCAGTATGATATAGTAATATATATAGTAATATGGCTGCTCTTCTCCTCAGTGTGATATAGTAATATATATATAGTAATATGGCCGCTCTTCTCCTCAGTGTGATATAGTAATATATATAGTAATATGGCCGCTCTTCTCCTCAGTGTGATATAGTAATATATATATAGTAATATGGCCGCTCTTCTCCTCAGTGTGATATAGTAATATATCTAGTAATAAATACACAAGCTCCAGTATGGAGAGTGACGGGCGGAGGAGTTTGAATTCCGGAGATGGGCCACTGACACTAGGTGGAATGACCCGGCCATTAGGAGTCATTTGTGACAGGCGAGACTCCGGGCAGTTGCAGGAGGTGTCCATTCTCCCTTTTATCAGGGCCTTCCTTGTCTACCATTCCGGGTATTTCCCCTGTATTGTGCCGCACGAAGGCGTCTGTATGCTGTGAGGTGACACAGAACAGAGGGAGGAGGAGGAGAGGCCGGTAGGGAGTACATGCAGCACAGTCGCCACACGTCTGTTGGCGGACGGTTCAGACGGTCTCCTACCTCTCTCTCACTGATTGTGTGCTTCCGGAAGAGTCGATCCAGCAGTTCTTCCCCGCAGCATCTGACGCCATTAAGGGCAATGGGGAGCGATCACACTGATCTCCGGTGCTCAGCACGGATATAGATGCAGAGACGCAAACAGACACACAGACATGCGGACACCGACTTGCACAGAAATGGATGAACGGACACCGACACATGTACATGGACACACACAAACGAACGCAAGGACACAGGAGGACGAGCATCGTCACGAGTACATGGACACACAAATGGACGTAAGGACACAGAAGGACGAGCATCGTCACGAGTACATGGACACAAACGGACGCAAGGACACAGAAGGACAAGCATCGTCACGAGTACATGGACACACAAATGGACGCAAGGACACAGAAGGACGAGCATCGACACGAGTACATGGACACACAAATGGACGCAAGGACACAGAAGGACGAGCATTGACACGAGTACATGGACACACACAAACGAACGCAAGGACACAGAAGGACGAACATCGACACGAGTATATGGACACACAAACGAACGCAAGGACACAGAAGGACGAGCATCGACACGAGTACATGGACACACAAATGGACGCAAGGACACAGAAGGACGAGCATTGACACGAGTACATGGACACACACAAACGAACGCAAGGACACAGAAGGACGAACATCGACACGAGTATATGGACACACAAACGAACGCAAGGACACAGAAGGACGAACATCGACACGAGTACATGGACACACAAACGGACGCAAGGACACAGAAGGACGAGCATCGACACGAGTACATGGACACACAAATGGACGCAAGGACACAGAAGGACGAACATTGACACGAGTATATGGACACACAAACGGACGCAAGGACACAGAAGGACGAGCATCGACACGAGTATATGGACACACAAATGGACGCAAGGACACAGAAGGACGAGCATCGACACGAGTACATGGACACACACAAACGGACGCAAGGACACAGAAGGACGAGCATCGACACGAGTATATGGACACACAAATGGACGCAAGGACACAGAAGGACGAGCATCGACACGAGTACATGGACACACACAAACGGACGCAAGGACACAGAAGGACGAGCATCGACACGAGTACATGGACACACAAATGGACGCAAGGACACAGAAGGACGAGCATCGACACGAGTACATGGACACACACAAACGGACGCAAGGACACAGAAGGACGAGCATTGACACGAGTACATGGACACACAAACGAACGCAAGGACACAGAAGGACGAGCATCGACACGAGTACATGGACACACAAACGGACGCAAGGACACAGAAGGACGAGCATCGACACGAGTACATGGACACACAAATGGATGCACGGATACAGAAGCACAGGCACCGATACAAGTACATGAACAAGTACACAGAAACTGAAGCGTGGGTACAGACATGAGTACATGAACACACAGTACACATACCGCCACGTAACCCTGGTAAAGGATACATCTCCATGATGAGAATCAATGTCTTTTTAGTTTCAAAGCTGTCGAGCAGAGCGGTGAAGCGCTCATGTGAAACTTCCGATAAGATATCGCGCTCGTGGTACGCCTGCAGCCGGGTCTTGCTCCTCAGTGGGATAAATTTGGCTGCACATGTGGCTCCGTTTCCTTTGTGCACAACACGTTTTACAAAGCCAAACGATCCCCTAAAAAAAAGAATGCAAGCAATTACTAGGAACAATGAGCAAGAGCTCCACAACTAAGGTGAGGGTCATCAGTAAGAAGGTGCTCCAGGACTAGGGTAAGGGGTGTCAGTAAGGGTACTTTCACACCTCCGGTTTTTCTTCTGCGGCACAATCCGGCACTTTGCAGGAAAATCGCAACCGGTTTTTTTTGCTGCCGGTTGCGATTTTCCTGCATAGACTTTAATTAGTGCCGCATTGTGCCGCATGGCCTTGCGTTCCATCCGTTTTTTGCCGCATGCGGCAGATTTAGCCGATGCGGCGGCCGGATGGAACGTTGCCTGGCACGTTTTTTCGTGCGGCAAAAAAAACCGCATCGCGCCGCATTCGGCCGATGCGGCGCATCTCTCAATGCATGCCTATGGCGGCCGGATGCGGCGCGATGCGGCAAATACCGCATCCGGCCGCCGCATGCGGTTTTTGCCACTGCGCATGCTCAGTAGCATGCCGCAAGCGGCAAAAACCGGGCGGGCCGCATGGGAAAAACTTATGCAAAGGATGCGGTGTTTTCACCGCATCCGTTGCATAGCTTCCACAGCCGGATTGAGCCGCAGGGCTCAAGCCGGATGTGTGAAAGTAGCCTAAGGAGGAGCTCCAGGACTGGGGTAATGGGTGTCAGTAAGGAGGAGCTCCAGGACTGGGCTAAGGGGAAACGGGAAGGAGGAGCTCCAGGACTGCGGTGAGGGGTGTCAGTAAGGAGGAGCTCCAGGACTGGGGTAATGGGTGTCAGTAAGGAGGAGCTCCAGGACTGGGCTAAGGGGAAACGGGAAGGAGGAGCTCCAGGACTGCGGTGAGGGGTGTCAGTAAGGAGGAGCTCCAGGACTGGGGTAATGGGTGTCAGTAAGGAGGAGCTCCAGGACTGGGCTAAGGGGAAACGGGAAGGAGGAGCTCCAGGACTGCGGTGAGGGGTGTCAGTAAGGAGGAGCTCCAGGACTGGGGTAATGGGTGTCAGTAAGGAGGAGCTCCAGGACTGGGCTAAGGGGAAACGGGAAGGAGGAGCTCCAGGACTGCGGTGAGGGGTGTCAGTAAGGAGGAGCTCCAGGACTGGGGTAATGGGTGTCAGTAAGGAGGAGCTCCAGGACTGGGCTAAGGGGAAACGGGAAGGAGGAGCTCCAGGACTGCGGTGAGGGGTGTCAGTAAGGAGGAGCTCCAGGACTGGGGTAATGGGTGTCAGTAAGGAGGAGGTCCAGGACTGGGGTGAGGGGAATCGGGAAGGAGGAGGTCTAGGACTGGGGTGAGGGGTGTCAGTAAGGAGGAGCTCCAGGACTGGGGTAATGGGTGTCAGTAAGGAGGAGCTCCAGGACTGGGGTAAGGAGAATCGGGAAGAAGGACCTCCAGGACTGGGGTAAGGGGAATCGGGAAGGAGGAGCTCCAGGACTGCGGTGAGGGGTGTCAGTTAGGAGGAGCTCCAGGACTGAGGTAATGGGTGTCAGTAAGGAGGAGCTCCAGGACTGGTGTGAGGGGAATCGGGAAGGAGGAGCTCCAGGACTGGGGTGAGGGGTGTCAGTAAGGAGGAGCTCCAGGACTGGGGTAAGGGGTGTCAGTAAGGAGGAGGTCCAGGACTGGGGTAAGGGGAATCGGGAAGGAGGAGCTCCAGGACTGGGGTAAGAGGAATCGGGAAGGAGGAGCTCCAGGACTGGGGTAAGGGGAATCAGGAAGGAGGCGCTCCAGGGCTGGGGTAAGGGGTGTCAGTAAGGAGGAGGTCCAGGACTGGGGTAAGGGGAATCGGGAAGGAGGAGGTCCAGGACTGGGGTGAGGGGAATCGGGAAGAAGGAGGTCTAGGACTGGGGTGAGGGATGTCAGTAAGGAGGAGCTCCAGGACTGGGGTAAGAGGAATCGGGAAGGAGGAGCTCTAGGACTAAGGTGAGGGGGGTCAGTAACAAGGAGGTCCAGGACTAAGGTGAGGGGTGTCAGTGAGGAGATCCAGGACTGGGGTGAGGGGTGTCAGTAAGGAGGAGGCCCAGGACTGGTGTGAGGGGTGTCAGTAAGGAGGCGGCGCAGGACTGGTGTGAGTGGTGTCAGTAAGGAGGAGCTCCAGGACTGGGGTAATGGGTGTCAGTAAGGAGGAGCTCCAGGACTGTGGTGAGGGGTGTCAGTAAGGAGGAGCTCCAGGACTATTCTGCTGTTACATCGTGTCTTATCCTCCAATTCCCTCCAGAGCTGCAGTCACTATTTTGCTGTTACATCGTATCTTATCCTCCAGTCACCTCCAGAGCTGCAGTCACTATATTGCTATTACATTGTGTCTTATCTTCCAGTCACCTCCAGAGCTGCACTCACTATTCTGCTGTTATATCTATCACTGAGACCGGAAGACTTCAGCTGCAGCTCTGGAGGTGACTGGAGGAAGGGACCTGATGACGGGATAGCTGACTGTGGTACAGGATGGACTCACATTGATGAGCGTTTGACATTTGTATTATCTCAGGCTGAGCAGTTGTGCATGGGCTGCTGTTTTCTGTTATCAGCCATTTCCGGCTGTGTTTTGTGTACTGGGGGCAGATGTGCAGGGATCACAATGGGAATATTCCTCCTACCTGCCAATCTCTTCCTTAACCTCAAAGAAAGACTTCAGCTTCCTCCTCCGGGGCCGCGGCTCCTGCTCATCTGCAAAAGAGAGAACGCCTGTCACCGAAATGTCACCGCCCCTCCCCCCTCATCAATGTCCCCCGCAAAATCCGAGGAGGAAGACTCCCCCGAGTCACAAAGATGAGACACAATGTAACACAGCGGAGGGAGAAATATAGAGGGAAGACCCCCACATCCACCTCCGGGGGCTTCTGTATCCTCAATCTACATCCATAGACATTAATATGGAGAAAAGTATGTGCCCCCCCCCACATCCACCTCCGGGGGCTTCTGTATCCTCAATCTACATCCATAGACATTAATATGGAGAAAAGTATGTGCCCCCCCCCCACATCCACCTCCGGGGGCTTCTGTATCCTCAATCTACATCCATAGACATTAATATGGAGAAAAGTATGTGCCCCCCCCCACATCCACCTCCGGGGGCTTCTGTGTCCTCATCTACATCCATAGACAATAATATGGAGGAAAGTATGTGCCCCCCCCACATCCACCTCCGGGGGCTTCTCTGTCCTCATTTACAGCCATAGACATTAATATGGAGGAAAGTATGTGCCCCCCCCCCCCCCCCACATCCACCTCCGGGGGCTTCTCTGTCCTCATCTACATCCATAGACATTAATATGGAGGAAAGTATGTGCCCCCACACATCCACCTCCGGGGGCTTCTCTGTCCTCATCTACATCCATAGACAATAATATGGAGAAAAGTATGTGCCCCCCCACATCCACCTCCGGGGGCTTCTCTGTCCTCATCTACATCCATAGACAATAATATGGAGAAAAGTATGTGCCCCCCCCCCCCCCCCCCACATCCACCTCCGGGGGCTTCTCTGTCCTCATCTACATCCATAGACATTAATATGGAGGAAAGTATGTGCCCCCACACATCCACCTCCGGGGGCTTCTCTGTCCTCATCTACATCCATAGACATTAATATGGAGAAAAGTATGTGCCCCCCCCCACATCCACCTCCGGGGGCTTCTGTATCCTCAATCTACATCCATAGACATCAATATGGAGAAAAGTATGTGCCCCCCCTCCCCCCACATCCACCTCCAGGGACTTCTGTATCCTCCATCTACATCCATAGACATTAATATGGAGAAAAGTATGTGCCCCCCCACATCCACCTCCGGGGGCTTCATTGTCCTCATCTACATCCATAGACATTAATATGGAGAAAAGGATGTGCCCCCCCCCACCTCCGGGGGCTTCTCCGTCCTCATCTACATCCATAGACATTAATATGGAGGAAAGTATGTGCCCCCCCCCCACATCCACCTCCGGGGGCTTCTCTGTCCTCATCTACATCCATAGACATTAATATAGAGGAAAGTATGTGCCCCCCCCGCACATCCACCTCCGGGGGCTTCATTGTCCTCATCTACATCCATAGACATTAATATGGAGAAAAGTATGTGCCCCCCCCCCCACATCCACCTCCGGGGGTTCTGTATCCTCAATCTACATCCATAGACATCAATATGGAGAAAAGTATGTGCCCCCCCCCCACATCCACCTCCAGGGACTTCTGTATCCTCCATCTACATCCATAGACATTAATATGGAGAAAAGTATGTGCCCCCCCACATCCACCTCCGGGGGCTTCATTGTCCTCATCTACATCCATAGACATTAATATGGAGAAAAGGATGTGCCCCCCCCCCCCCCACCTCCGGGGGCTTCTCCGTCCTCATCTACATCCATAGACATTAATATGGAGGAAAGTATGTGCCCCCCCACATCCACCTCCGGGTGCTTCTCCGTCCTCATCTACATCCATAGACATTAATATGGAGAAAAATATGTGCCCCCCACATCCACCTCCGGGGGCTTCATTGTCCTCATCTACATCCATAGACATTAATATGGAGGAAAGTATGTGCCCCCCCACACAACCACCTCCGGGGGCTTCTCTGTCCTCATCTACATCCATAGACAATAATATGGAGAAAAATATGTGCCCCCCCCACATCCACCTCCGGGGGCTTCTCCGTCCTCATCTACATCCATAGACATTAATATAGAGGAAAATATGTGCCCCCTCCCCACATCCACCTCCGGGGGCTTCATTGTCCTCATCTACAGCCATAGACATTAATATGGAGAAAAGTATGTGCCCCCCCACACATCCGCCTCCGGGGGCTTCTTTGTCCTCCTCTACATCCATAGACATTAATATGGAGAAAAGTATGTGCCCCCCCCCACATCCACCTCCGGGGGCTTCTCTGTCCTCATCTACATCCATAGACATTAATATGGAGAAAAGTATGTGTCCCCCCCCATCTATCCACCTCCGGGGGCTTCTCCGTCTTCATCTACATCCATAGACATTTATATGGAGAAAAGTATGTGTCCCCCCCCACACATCCACCTCCGGGGGCTTCTCTGTCCTCATCTACATCCATAGACAGTAATATAAGGAAAAGTATGTGCCCCCCCCCCCACATCCACCTCCGGGGGCTTCTCTGTCCTCATCTACATCCATAGACAGTAATATGGAGGAAAGTATGTGCCCCCCACATCCACCTCCGGGGGCTTCTCTGTCCTCATCTACATCCATAGACATTAATATGGAGAAAAGTATGTGTCCCCCCCCCCACATATCCACCTCTGGGGGCTTCTCTGTCCTCATCTACATCCATAGACATTAATATGGAGAAAAGTATGTGTCCCCCCCCCACACATCCACCTCCGGGGGCTTCTCTGTCCTCATCTACATCCATAGACAGTAATATGGAGAAAAGTATGTGTCCCCCCCCCCCACATATCCACCTCCGGGGGCTTCTCTGTCCTCATCTACATCCATAGACAGTAATATGGAGAAAAGTATGTGTCCCCCCCCACACACATCCACCTCCGGGGGCTTCTCTGTCCTCATCTACATCCATAGACATTAATATGGAGAAAAGTATGTCCCCCCCCCCCACATCCACCTCCGGGGGCTTCTCTGTCCTCATCTACATCCACAGACAGTAATATGGAGAAAAGTATGTGTCCCCCCCCCACATATCCACCTCCGGGGGCTTCTCTGTCCTCATCTACATCCATAGACAGTAATATGGAGAAAAGTATGTGTCCCCCCCCACACACATCCACCTCCGGGGGCTTCTCTGTCCTCATCTACATCCATAGACATTAATATGGAGAAAAGTATGTGTCCCCTTCCCCCACACATCCACCTCCGGGGGCTTCTCTGTCCTCATCTACATCCATAGACATTAATATGGAAAAAAGTATGTGTCCCCCCCCACACACATCCACCTCCGGGGGCTTCTCTGTCCTCATCTACATCCATAGACAGTAATATGGAGAAAAGTACACACATACAAAAAAGTACAAAAATACACACATTTGCCCACACTCCCTTACTGGGGCCGGTGTGAGCTTGTGTGTGGTCCTAGAAGGAGAAAGGGGGGGCGGTAAATTCTGTCAGTGACAGTGGCAGCCGGTGTGAGGTGAGGTGAGGAGGGGACATGGAGATGTCCTGTCCTGAGGTGACTGATGAGACCTCTGCAGGGGCAGCTGCACATTGGCAGGGATCAGTCCCTAGGCCACCTGGACTTCCAAGGTCAGTGGTAAGCTGAGAGACTGCTATTAGCCTTTCTATAAGGAGCAGTGAATTTTCCCAGGAGCTCAGTGACGTGATTGAGTCTGGAAACTTCTAGAAGACGCAGTGAGTTTTCCTCAGGATTGGAGTCGCCGCTCACTGGAAGGGATCAGAGATCCAGAGTTTTCTTATCTTGAGAATCCCAGGATCCAAGACGCCTTCTCCAGGTCGGGAAGTAGCAGCCGGAGGACACGAGCGCCACACAGCAAAGGAGCCACACTGTCATCAGGGCAGGTCAGACTGCCATCATTGTGAAGGCTGTAAGGAATGTTCCGGACTGTTCTGCAGAGCGTCAGTACCAGGTAACAGCTCCTGTCCTGTCTGTGGCAGATTATTCCCTGCTACATCGTCCCCACTTCACCCAGGATCCAGCCCTAGTGAGGAAGAGGACAACCCTCCGGCACTGCACATCACCACTTAACTCCTTGGGTCATCCAGCAGTGCCCGATCATCCCTACCTCACCATCCCCAGGATCCATCCCTAGAGGGGGGAGGGGACAACCCTCCAGCACTGCGCACCACCACCTAACTCCTGGGGACCTCCAGCGTGCCAGCTATACCACAGCCGAATATCCCCAGGAACCAGCACAGGTGGGTGGGGGGACAACCCTCCGCACTGCCCAACACCACCTAACTCCTGGGGACCTCCAGCAGTGCCGGCCATACCACAGCCGAACATCCCCAGGAACCATCCCTAGAGGGAGGAGGGGACAACCCTCCAGCACTGCGCACCACCACCTAACTCCTGGGGACCTCCAGCATGCCAGCTATACCACAGCCGAACATCCCCAGGAACCAGCACAGGTGGGGGGGGAGGGACAACCCTCTGGCACTGCGCATCAACACCTAACTCCTTGGGACCTCCAGCGTGCCAGCTATACCACAGCCGAACATCCCCAGGAACCAGCACAGGTGGGTGGGGGGACAACCCTCCGCACTTCGCACCACCACCTAACTCCTGGGGACCTCCAGCAGTGCCGGCCATACCACAGCCGAACATCCCCAGGAACCATCCCTAGAGGGAGGAGGGGACAACCCTCCAGCACTGCGCACCACCACCTAACTCCTGGGGACCTCCAGCATGCCAGCTATACCACAGCCGAACATCCCCAGGAACCAGCACAGGTGGGGGGGAGGGACAACCCTCTGGCACTGCGCATCAACACCTAACTCCTTGGGAGCTCCAGCGTGCCAGCTATACCACAGCCGAACATCCCCAGGAACCAGCACAGGTGGGTGGGGGGACAACCCTCCGCACTGCGCACCACCACCTAACTCCTGGGGACCTCCAGCGTGCCAGCTATACCACAGCCGAACATCCCCAGGAACCAGCACAGGTGGGTGGGGGGACAACCCTCCGCACTGCGCACCACCACCTAACTCCTGGGGACCTCCAGCAGTGCCAGCCATACCAAAGCTGAACATCCCATCTGGTGACACAAACTCTTTATTTATTTTCTTTCTTCCCTTTTTTAATATTATTTTTAACCTCCATCACAAAAGCCGTCACACTCACCCGGTACGGCTACATCGCCTCTCGGACCCACCATTGTGACATCAGAGGTCTACCGGGGGCAGTACACGCCCATAAACATTAATATGGAGAAAAGTATGTGCCTCCCACATCCCGGCTCACATTCTCCATTATTGGACAGGGAGGGGGTCCGGGCTCACAATCTCCATTATTGGACGGGGCGGGGGTCCGGGCTCACAATCTCCATTATTGGACAGGGAGGGGGTCCGGGCTCACAATCTCCATTATTGGACAGGGAGGGGGTCCGGGCTCACATTCTCCATTATTGGACAGGGCGGGGGTCCGGGCTCACATTCTCCATTATTGGACAGGGAGGGGGTCCGGGCTCACAATCTCCATTATTGGACGGGGCGGGGGTCCGGGCTCACAATCTCCATTATTGGACAGGGAGGGGGTCCGGGCTCACAATCTCCATTATTGGACGTGGCGGGGGTCCGGGCTCACAATCTCCATTATTGCACAGGGCGGGGGTCCGGGCTCACATTCTCCATTATTGGACAGGGCGGGGGTCCAGGCTCACAAGCTCCATTATTGGACGGGGCGGGGGTCCGGGCTCACAATCTCCATTATTGGACAGGGAGGGGGTCCGGGCTCACAATCTCCATTATTGGACGTGGCGGGGGTCCGGGCTCACATTCTCCATTATTGGATGGGGCGGGGGTCCGGGCTCACATTCTCCATTATTGGACAGGGCGGGGGTCCAGGCTCACAAGCTCCATTATTGGACGGGGCGGGGGTCCGGGCTCACATTCTCCATTATTGGACAGGGCGGGGGTCCGGGCTCACAATCTCCATTATTGGACAGGGCGGGGGTCCGGGCTCACAAGCTCCATTATTGGACGGGGCGGGGGTCCGGGCTCACATTCTCCATTATTGGACGGGGCGGGGATCCGGGCTCACATTCTCCATTGTTGGACGGGGCGGGGGTCCAGGCTCACAATCTCCATTATTGGACGGGGCGGGGGTCCGGGCTCACATTCTCCATTATTGGACGGGGCGGGGGTCCGGGCTCACATTCTCCATTATTGGACGGGGCTGTGTACAGATAACAGCGGATAATGACCTGTTTGCAGGACGAGCTCGGCCTTGCAGGACACTTCTCCGGCACAGTTGTGGGCGGCACAGGTGTACAAGCCGCCATCTGCAGCCTCCGTCTGTCTGATGATCAGAGAATATCTCCGGTCCTCTCGCTCCGTCCGGATTCTGTCACTTTCTGTCAACAGATTGTTCTCCTGAGGACACAAAGGTGGAAAACGTATAGAAGTCAGACCGAATATGCCGAGCAGTGAGGTCTGACCTTATACCGGGCACTGGGGTCTGATCTTATACCGGGCACTGGGATGTGACCTTATACCGGGCACTGGGGTCTGATCTTATACCGGGCACTGGGATGTGACCTTATACCGGGCACTGGGGTCTGACCTTATACCGGGCACTGGGGTCTGACCTTATACCGGGCACTGGGGTCTGACCTTATACCGGGCACTGGGGTCTGACCTTATACCGGGCACTGGGGTCTGACCTTATACCGGGCACTGGGGTCTGACCTTATACCGGGAACTGGGGTCTGACCTTATACCGGGCACTGGCGTCTGACCTTATACCGGGCACTGGGGTCTGACCTTATACCGGGCACTGGGGTCTGACCTTATACCGGGCACTGGGGTCTGACCTTATACCGGGCACTGGGCTCTGACCTTATACCGGGCACTGGGCTCTGACCTTATACCGGGCACTGGGGTCTGACCTTATACCGGGCACTGGGGTCTGACCTTATACCGGGCACTGGGGTCTGACCTTATACCGGGCACTGGGGTCTGACCTTATACCGGGAACTGGGGTCTGACCTTATACCGGGAACTGGGGTCTGACCTTATACCGGGCACTGGCGTCTGATCTTATACCGGGCACTGGGGTCTGACCTTATACCGGGCACTGGGGTCTGATCTTATACCGGGCACTGGGATGTGACCTTATACCGGGCACTGGGGTCTGACCTTATACCGGGCACTGGGATGTGACCTTATACCGGGCACTGGGGTCTGACCTTATACCGGGCACTGGGGTCTGACCTTATACCGGGCACTGGGGTCTGATCTTATACCGGGCACTGGGATGTGACCTTATACCGGGCACTGGGGTCTGACCTTATACCGGGCACTGGGGTCTGACCTTATACCGGGCACTGGGGTCTGACCTTATACCGGGCACTGGGGTCTGACCTTATACCGGGCACTGGGGTCTGACCTTATACCGGGCACTGGGGTCTGACCTTATACCGGGCACTGGGGTCTGACCTTATACCGGGAACTGGGGTCTGACCTTATACCGGGAACTGGGGTCTGACCTTATACCGGGCACTGGCGTCTGATCTTATACCGGGCACTGGGGTCTGACCTTATACCGGGCACTGGGGTCTGATCTTATACCGGGCACTGGGATGTGACCTTATACCGGGCACTGGGGTCTGACCTTATACCGGGCACTGGGATGTGACCTTATACCGGGCACTGGGGTCTGACCTTATACCGGGCACTGGGGTCTGACCTTATACCGGGCACTGGGGTCTGATCTTATACCGGGCACT
Organism: Anomaloglossus baeobatrachus; assembly: GCF_048569485.1. Lineage (NCBI taxonomy): Eukaryota > Metazoa > Chordata > Amphibia > Anura > Aromobatidae > Anomaloglossus > Anomaloglossus baeobatrachus. The sequence goes on from NC_134358.1 coordinate 577,823,177, forward strand.
GGGATGTGACCTTATACCGGGCACTGGGGTCTGACCTTATACCGGGCACTGGGGTCTGACCTTATACCGGGCACTGGGGTCTGACCTTATACCGGGCACTGGGGTCTGACCTTATACCGGGCACTGGGTCTGACCTTATACCGGGCACTGGGGTCTGACCTTATACCGGGCACTGGGGTCTGACCTTATACCGGGCACTGGGGTCTGACCTTATACCGGGCACTGGGGTCTGACCTTATACCGGGCACTGGGGTCTGACCTTATACCGGGCACTGGGGTCTGACCTTATACCGGGCACTGGGGTCTGACCTTATACCGGGAACTGGGGTCTGACCTTATACCGGGCACTGGCGTCTGACCTTATACCGGGCACTGGGGTCTGACCTTATACCGGGCACTGGGGTCTGACCTTATACCGGGCACTGGGGTCTGACCTTATACCGGGCACTGGGCTCTGACCTTATACCGGGCACTGGGGTCTGACCTTATACCGGGCACTGGGGTCTGACCTTATACCGGGCACTGGGGTCTGACCTTATACCGGGAACTGGGGTCTGACCTTATACCGGGAACTGGGGTCTGACCTTATACCGGGAACTGGGGTCTGACCTTATACCGGGAACTGGGGTCTGACCTTATACCGGGCACTGGGGTCTGATCTTATACCGGGCACTGGGGTCTGACCTTATACCGGGCACTGGGGTCTGATCTTATACCGGGCACTGGGATGTGACCTTATACCGGGCACTGGGGTCTGACCTTATACCGGGCACTGGGATGTGACCTTATACCGGGCACTGGGGTCTGACCTTATACCGGGCACTGGGGTCTGACCTTATACCGGGCACTGGGGTCTGATCTTATACCGGGCACTGGGATGTGACCTTATACCGGGCACTGGGGTCTGACCTTATACCGGGCACTGGGGTCTGACCTTATACCGGGCACTGGGGTCTGACCTTATACCGGGCACTGGGGTCTGACCTTATACCGGGCACTGGGGTCTGACCTTATACCGGGAACTGGGGTCTGACCTTATACCGGGCACTGGCGTCTGACCTTATACCGGGCACTGGGGTCTGACCTTATACCGGGCACTGGGGTCTGACCTTATACCGGGCACTGGGGTCTGACCTTATACCGGGCACTGGGGTCTGACCTTATACCGGGCACTGGGGTCTGACCTTATACCGGGAACTGGGGTCTGACCTTATACCGGGAACTGGGGTCTGACCTTATACCGGGCACTGGCGTCTGATCTTATACCGGGCACTGGGGTCTGACCTTATACCGGGCACTGGGGTCTGATCTTATACCGGGCACTGGGATGTGACCTTATACCGGGCACTGGGGTCTGACCTTATACCGGGCACTGGGATGTGACCTTATACCGGGCACTGGGGTCTGACCTTATACCGGGCACTGGGGTCTGACCTTATACCGGGCACTGGGGTCTGATCTTATACCGGGCACTGGGATGTGACCTTATACCGGGCACTGGGGTCTGACCTTATACCGGGCACTGGGGTCTGACCTTATACCGGGCACTGGGGTCTGACCTTATACCGGGCACTGGGGTCTGACCTTATACCGGGCACTGGGGTCTGACCTTATACCGGGCACTGGGGTCTGACCTTATACCGGGCACTGGGGTCTGACCTTATACCGGGAACTGGGCTCTGACCTTATACCGGGCACTGGGATCTGACCTTATACCGGGCACTGGGGTCTTACTCTATGCGGCAGTGAGGTCTTACCTTATACCAGGCTACTGTAAGTGGAGGGCTCCCATCTATCACAGCATCAAATTGGGCTGTTTCTCCACGGTGAGTGTGGACATCTTCAATGATGACCTGCATATATGGGGGTCCTAGAAGTGGTAAACATATGTGTAGTTAGTGGTCACCTCTCCATCACGTCTATTAATATTCCTGATTTCTTCTCATCTTTATTTCCAACCATGATGCTTAACCCCAACGACTGTCCAACAATCCCACCGATCATCCATAACCACCAAACATCCCTAACCCTATCAACAGACCAACAATCCCACCGACCAGCCATAACTCCACCAAACATCCTTAATCCTATCCCGTTGCGTAAATACATGCAGTTACGCTGCCCTTTGTAGCGCAGCGTAACTGCATGCGTCCTGCGACCCCTGCACAGTCTATGGAGATTGTGCAGGGGCCGTGCGCACGTGGCGTTTTAGAGCGCAGCGCTTCGGCTACTGCCGAAGCACTGCGTAAAAAGAAGTGACATGTCACTTCTTCCGTGCGCTTTGCCGGCAGCTCCTGCTCTGTCTATGGCAGGAGCTGCAGGCAGAGCGCATGGAATCGGCTTCACTACGGACATTTCTGCAGCGATTTAAAGCGCACATGTGCTCTTCAGATCGCTGCAGAAATTTCTGCAGTGAACTGTACGCAACGTGCGCACATAGCCTATCAACTGTCCAACAGCCCCACCGACCATTCATAATCCCCCTAGCTATAACCCCACTGACCACCCATAGTCTGAGCGACCACACATAACCCCAGTTATGAAACAACTTGCCGACCATCCAACAAGCCCATCGATAATTTAAAACCCCAGCAACGATCAAACAAGCCCACCGACCATCCAACAACCCCAACGGCCATCCATAGCCCAATCAAACATCCCAAAACCCCACCGACCATCCAACATCTCCACTGACCACCTGCAAAGAGTGCTCAGAATTCCCCTCTGTGAGGGTTGCGGTGCCTTATTTTCATCCCAGAGATGGCTGCTGTAGAAACTGACACACTGATAACCCTGACAACTCTGAATGTGAGATTGTCGGGGTGGATTAACTCTACAGTGGGAGCTCTTCGTGTTGGTGACTGCATCCACTAAAACCATATTATGTATCAGTCAATCAGGATCATTGTTTCATAGGATAACCTTGAAGTTTCTTACAATGACCTTGAGGATCCTCGGACAGAGTCTCCAGGTGGCGGTGCCGTCAGTGCTCGTAATATACCATAACCCCTTCAACCATCCAACAACCCCACCAGCCATTCATAACCCCACCGAACATCCAACAACCCCACCGACCATCCAACAAACCCCCAACAAGATAAGAACCCAACAACTATCCGTAATTTTACAGAGTGGGGGGCCGAGTGCTGAGGAGCAGGGGGTAGAAAAGTCCCCACTGTTCTGCTGACCCCATAACTGCAGAGTCCAGATCTCCTCTGGTAACATCATTACAAGCACTGCGCCCACCGGAGCTTCATGGCCGAGCAGCAGCCGTACATCACCGAGCACAATGCCGAGCATCGGATGGCGTGGTGTAAAGCCGCCACCATTGGTCTCTGGAGGAGACATGTCCCGTGCAGGGATGGATCGCACTGCTCTATCTGCGTCTAATGGAGGAGTCTGGGTTTGGTGAATGGAGGACGTCATCCCCTGACTGCACTGAACCCGCTGTACAGATGGAGGAGGAGGATGTTCGGGGCTGCCCATGGCCTGATAATTTGTTTAGGAACACTCTATACGGGGGCAGTGATGATGTCTGGACCCTCGATTCGGTCATACTCAGTTTCAGTATAGCATTGCCCCTGCATCCAAATATGACATAACCCTTGCCCCTGTACACGATGCCCCCTGTACACGATGCCCCCTGTACACGATGCCCCCTGTACACGATGCCCCCTGTACACGATGCCCCCTGTACACGATGCCCCCTGTACACGATGCCCCTTGTACACGATGCCCCCTGTACACGATGCCCCTTGTACACGATGCCCCCTGTACACGATGCCCCCTGTACACGATGCCCCCTGTACACGATGCCCCTGTACACGATGCCCCCTGTACACGATGCCCCCTGTACACGATGCCCCCTGTACACGATGCCCTACACATTCCTCTCTCCTCTACGTATGTAGCTGTCACTTGCTGCTCTGGGTGCAGGGTCCCCTCTTTCTCCCTCCCCTTCCCCACATTACTGGCCCCGGCTCTGGGTGCAGGGTCCCCTCTTTCTCCCTCCCCTTCCCCACATTACTGGCCCCGGCTCTGGGTGCAGGGTCCCCTCTTTCTCCCTCCCCTTCCCCACATTACTGGCCCCGACTCTGGGTGCAGGGTCCCCTCTTTCTCCCTTCCCCACATTACCGGCCCTGGCTCTGGCTCTGGGTGCAGGGTCCCCTCTTTCTCCCTCCCCCCACATTACCGTCCCCGACTCTGGGTGCAAGGTCCCCTCTTTCTCCCTCGCCTCCCCCACATTACTGGCTCTGGGTGCAGGGTCCCCTCTTTCTCCCTCCCCTGGCTCTGGGTGCAGGGTCCCCTTTTTCTCCCTCCCTCGGCTCTGGGTGCAATGCCCCCTCTTTCTCCCTCCCCTGGCTCTGGGTGCTGGGTCCCCTTTTTCTCCCTCCCTCGGCTCTGGGTGCAGGGTCCCCTTTTTCTCCCTCCCTCGGCTCTGGGTGCTGGGTCCCCTCTTTCTCCCTCCCCCGGCTCTGGGTGCAGGGTCCCCTCTTTCCCCCGGCTCTGGGTGCAGGGTCCCCTCTTTCTCCCTTTCCTCCTCCGCCTCTAGGTGCAGGGTCCCCTCTTTCTCCCTCCCCCGGCTCTGGGTGCAGGGTCCCCTTTTTTCTCCCTCGGCTCTGGGTGCTGGGTCCCCTTTTTCTCCCTCCCTCGGCTCTGGGTGCTGGGTCCCCTTTTTCTCCCTCCCTCGGCTATGGGTGCTGGGTCCCCTCTTTCTCCCTCCCCCGGCTCTGGGTGCAGGGTCCCCTCTTTCTCCCTCCCCCGGCTCTGGGTGCAGGGCCCCCTTTTTCTCCCTCCCCTCCCCCGACTCTGGGTGCAGGGTCCCCTCTTTCTCCCTCCCCTGGCTCTGGGTGCAGGGTCCCCTATTTCTCCTTCCCCCGGCTCTGGGTGCAGGGTCCCCTCTTTCCCCCTCCCCTGGCTCTGGGTGCAGGGTCCCCTCTTTCCCCCTCCCCCGGCTCTGGGTGCAGGGTCCCCTCTTTCCCCCTCCCCCGGCTCTGGGTGCAGGGTCCCCTCTTTCCCCCTCCCCCGACTCTGGGCGCAGGGTCCCCTCTTTCCCCCTCCCCCGCCTCTGGGTGCAGGGTCCCCTATTTCTCCCTCCCCCGGCTCTGGGTGCAGGGTCCCCTCTTTCTCCCTCCCCTCCCCCGCCTCTGGGTGCAGGGTCCCCTCTTTCTCCCTCCCCTCCCACCGGCTCTGGGTGCAGGTCCCCCTCTTTCTCCCTCCCCTCCCCCGGCTCTGGGTGCAGGGTCCCCTCTTTCTCTTTCCCCTCCCCTCCCCTGGCTCTGGGTGCAGGGCCCCCTCTTTCTCCCTCCCCCTCCCCCGACTCTGGGTGCAGGGTCCCCTCTTTCCCCCTCCCCCAGCTCTGGGTGCAGGGTCCCCTCTTTCTCCCTCCCCTCCCCCGGCTCTGGGTGCAGGGTCCCCTCCTTCCCCGGCTCTGGGTGCAGGGTCCCCTCTTTCTCCCTCCCCTCCCCCGGCTCTGGGTGCAGGGCCCCCTCTTTCTCCTTCCCCTGGCTCTGGGTGCAGGGCCCCCTCTTTCTCCTTCCCCCGGCTCTGGGTGCAAGGCCCCCTCTTTCTCCCTCCCCTCCCCCGCCTCTGGGTGCAGTGTCCCCTCTTTCTCCCTCCCCTCCCCCGGCTCTGGGTGCAGGGCCCCCTCTTTCTCCCTCCCCTCCCCCGGCTCTGGGTGCAGGGTCCCCTCTTTCTCCTTCCCCTCCCCTGGCTCTGGGTGCAGGGCCCCCTCTTCTCCCTCCCTACCCCCGGCTCTGGGTGCAGGGTCCCCTCTTTCTCCTTCCCCTCCCCTGGCTCTGGGTGCAGGGCCCCCTCTTTCTCCCTCCCCTCCCCCGGCTCTGGGTGCAGGGTCCCCTCTTTCTCCTTCCCCTCCCCTGGCTCTGGGTGCAGGGCCCCCTCTTTCTCCCTCCCCTCCCCCGGCTCTGGGTGCAGGGTCCCCTCTTTCTCCTTCCCCTCCCCTGGCTCTGGGTGCAGGGTCCCCTCTTTCTCCTTCCCCTCCCCTGGCTCTGGGTGCAGGGTCCCCTCTTTCCCCCTCCCCCGGCTCTGGGTGCAGGGTCCCCTCTTTCTCCTTCCCCTCCCCCAGCTCTGGGTGCAGGGTCCCCTCTTTCCCCCTCCCCCGGCTCTGGGTGCAGGGCCCCCTCTGTCTCCCTCCCCTGGTTCTGGGTGCAGGGTGCCCTCTTTCCCCCTCTCCTCCCCCGGCTCTGGTTGCAGGGTCCCCTCTTTCCTCTTCCCCCGGCTCTGGGTGCAGGGTCCCCTCTTTCCTCCTCCCCCCGCTCTGGGTGCATGGTCCCCTCTTTCCCCCTCCCCCAGCTCTGGGTGCAGGGCCACCTCTGTCTCCCTCCCCCGGCTCTGGGTGCAGGGTCCCCTCTGTCTCCCTCCCCCGACTCTGGGTGCAGGGCCCCCTCTTTCTCCCTCCCCCGGCTCTGGGTGCAGGGCCCCCTCTTTCTCCCTCCCCCGGCTCTGGGTGCAGGGCCCCCTCTTTCTCCCTCCCCCGGCTCTGGGTGCAGGGCCCCCTCTTTCTCCCTCCCCCGGCTCTGGGTGCAAGGCCCCCTCTGTCTCCCTCCCCCAGTTCTGGGTGCAGGGTCCCCTCTGTCTCCCTCCCCCGACTCTGGGTGCAGGGCCCCCTCTTTCTCCCTCCCCCGGCTCTGGGTGCAGGGCCCCGTCTGTCTCCCTCCCCCGGTTCTGGGTGCAGGGTCCCCTCTTTCCCCCTCCCCCAGCTCTGGGTGCAGGGCCCCCTCTTTCCCCCTCCCCCGCCTCTGGGTGCAGGGTCCCCTCTTTCTCCCTCCCCTCCCCCGGCTCTGGGTGCAGGTCCCCCTCTTTCTCTCTCCCCTCCCCCGGCTCTGGGTGCAGGGTCCCCTCTTTCTCTTTCCCCTCCCCTCCCCTGGCTCTGGGTGCAGGGCCCCCTCTTTCTCCCTCCCCCTCCCCCGACTCTGGGTGCAGGGTCCCCTCTTTCCCCCTCCCCCAGCTCTGGGTGCAGGGTCCCCTCTTTCTCCCTCCCCTCCCCCGGCTCTGGGTGCAGGGTCCCCTCCTTCCCCGGCTCTGGGTGCAGGGTCCCCTCTTTCTCCCTCCCCTCCCCCGGCTCTGGGTGCAGGGCCCCCTCTTTCTCCTTCCCCCGGCTCTGGGTGCAGGGCCCCCTCTTTCTCCTTCCCCCGGCTCTGGGTGCAAGGCCCCCTCTTTCTCCCTCCCCTCCCCCGCCTCTGGGTGCAGTGTCCCCTCTTTCTCCCTCCCCTCCCCCGGCTCTGGGTGCAGGGCCCCCTCTTTCTCCCTCCCCTCCCCCGGCTCTGGGTGCAGGGTCCCCTCTTTCTCCTTCCCCTCCCCTGGCTCTGGGTGCAGGGCCCCCTCTTCTCCCTCCCTACCCCCGGCTCTGGGTGCAGGGTCCCCTCTTTCTCCTTCCCCTCCCCTGGCTCTGGGTGCAGGGCCCCCTCTTTCTCCCTCCCCTCCCCCGGCTCTGGGTGCAGGGTCCCCTCTTTCTCCTTCCCCTCCCCTGGCTCTGGGTGCAGGGTCCCCTCTTTCCCCCTCCCCCAGCTCTGGGTGCAGGGCCCCCTCTTTCTCCTTCCCCTCCCCAGGCTCTGGGTGCAGGGTCCCCTCTTTCCCCCTCCCCCGGCTCTGGGTGCAGGGCCCCCTCTGTCTCCCTCCCCTGGTTCTGGGTGCAGGGTGCCCTCTTTCCCCCTCTCCTCCCCCGGCTCTGGTTGCAGGGTCCCCTCTTTCCTCTTCCCCCGGCTCTGGGTGCAGGGTCCCCTCTTTCCTCCTCCCCCCGCTCTGGGTGCATGGTCCCCTCTTTCCCCCTCCCCCAGCTCTGGGTGCAGGGCCACCTCTGTCTCCCTCCCCCGGCTCTGGGTGCAGGGTCCCCTCTGTCTCCCTCCCCCGACTCTGGGTGCAGGGCCCCCTCTTTCTCCCTCCCCCGGCTCTGGGTGCAGGGCCCCGTCTGTCTCCCTCCCCTGGTTCTGGGTGCAGGGTCCCCTCTTTCCCCCTCCCCCAGCTCTGGGTGCAGGGCCCCCTCTTTCCCCCTCCCCCGGCTCTGGGTGCAGCGTCCCCTCTGTCTCCCTCCCCCAGCTCTGGGTGCAGGGCCCCCTCTTTCCCCCTCCCCCGGCTCTGGGTGCAGGGTCCCCTCTGTCTCCCTCCCCCAGCTCTGGGTGCAGGGCCCCCTCTTTCCCCCTCCCCCGGCTCTGGGTGCAGGCTCCCCTCTTTCCCCCTCCCCCAGCTCTGGGTGCAGGGTCCCCTCTGTCTCCCTCCCCCAGCTCTGGGTGCAGGGTCCCCTCTTTCCCCCTCCCCCGGCTCTGGGTGCAGGGCCCCCTCTGTCTCCCTCCCCCGGCTCTGGGTGCAGGGCCCCCTCTTTCTCCCTCCCCCGGCTCTGGGTGCAGGGCCCCCTCTGTCTCCCTCCCCCGGTTCTGGGTGCAGGGTCCCCTCTTTCCCCCTCCCCCAGCTCTGGGTGCAGGGCCCCCTCTTTCCCCCTCCCCCGGCTCTGGGTGCAAGGCCCCCTCTGTCTCCCTCCCCCGGTTCTGGGTGCAGGGTCCCCTCTTTCCCCCTCCCCCAGCTCTGGGTGCAGGGCCCCCTCTTTCTCCCTCCCCCGGCTCTGGGTGCAAGGCCCCCTCTGTCTCCCTCCCCCGGTTCTGGGTGCAGGGTCCCCTCTTTCCCCCTCCCCCAGCTCTGGGTGCAGGGCCCCCTCTTTCCCCCTCCCCCGGCTCTGGGTGCAGGGTCCCCTCTTTCCCCCTCCCCCGGCTCTGGGTGCAAGGCCCCCTCTGTCTCCCTCCCCCGGTTCTGGGTGCAGGCTCCCCTCTTTCCTCCTCCCCCAGCTCTGGGTGCAGGGTCCCCTCTGTCTCCCTCCCCCGGTTCTGGGTGCAGGCTCCCCTCTTTCCCCCTCCCCCAGCTCTGGGTGCAGGGTCCCCTCTGTCTCCCTCCCCCAGCTCTGGGTGCAGGGTCCCCTCTTTCCCCCTCCCCCGGCTCTGGGTGCAGGGCCCCCTCTGTCTCCCTCCCCCGGCTCTGGGTGCAAGGCCCCCTCTGTCTCCCTCCTCCGGTTCTGGGTGCAGGGTCCCCTCTTTCCCCCTGCCCCGGCTCTGGGTGCAGGGTCCCCTCTGTCTCCCTCCCCCGGTTCTGGGTGCAGGCTCCCCTCTTTCCCCCTCCCCCAGCTCTGGGTGCAGGGTCCCCTCTGTCTCCCTCCCCCAGCTCTGGGTGCAAGGCCCCCTCTGTCTCCCTCCCCCGGTTCTGGGTGCAGGCTCCCCTCTTTCCCCCTCCCCCAGCTCTGGGTGCAGGGCCCCCTCTGTCTCCCTCCCCCGGCTCTGGGTGCAAGGCCCCCTCTGTCTCCCTCCTCCGGTTCTGGGTGCAGGCTCCCCTCTTTCCCCCTCCCCCAGCTCTGGGTGCAGGGTCCCCTCTGTCTCCCTCCCCCGGTTCTGGGTGCAGGCTCCCCTCTTTCCCCCTCCCCCAGCTCTGGGTGCAGGGTCCCCTCTGTCTCCCTCCCCCAGCTCTGGGTGCAGGGTCCCCTCTGTCTCCCTCCCCCGGTTCTGGGTGCAGGCTCCCCTCTTTCCCCCTCCCCCAGCTCTGGGTGCAGGGCCCCCTCTGTCTCCCTCCCCCGGCTCTGGGTGCAAGGCCCCCTCTGTCTCCCTCCTCCGGTTCTGGGTGCAGGCTCCCCTCTTTCCCCCTCCCCCAGCTCTGGGTGCAGGGTCCCCTCTGTCTCCCTCCCCCGGTTCTGGGTGCAGGCTCCCCTCTTTCCCCCTCCCCCAGCTCTGGGTGCAGGGTCCCCTCTGTCTCCCTCCCCCAGCTCTGGGTGCAGGGTCCCCTCTTTCCCCCTTCCCCGGCTCTGGGTGCAAGGCCCCCTCTGTCTCCCTCCCCCGGCTCTGGGTGCAAGGCCCCCTCTGTCTCCCTCCTCCGGTTCTGGGTGCAGGGTCCCCTCTTTCCCCCTGCCCCGGCTCTGGGTGCAAGGCCCCCTCTGTCTCCCTCCCCCGGTTCTGGGTGCAGGGTCCCCTCTTTCCCCCTGCCCCGGCTCTGGGTGCAAGGCCCCCTCTGTCTCGCTCCCCCGGTTCTGGGTGCAGGGTCCTCTCTGTCTCCCTCCCCCGGTTCTGGGTGCAGGGTCCCCTCTTTCCCCCTCCCCCAGCTCTGGGTGCAGGGTCCCCTCTTTCCCCATCCCTCGGCTCTGGGTGCAAGGCCCCCTCTGTCTCGCTCCCCCGGTTCTGGGTGCAGGGTCCCCTCTTTCCCCCTCCCCCGGCTCTGGGTGCAGGGCCCCCTCTGTCTCCCTCCCCCGGTTCTGGGTGCAGGGTCCCCTCTTTCCCCCTCCCCCGGCTCTGGGTGCAGGGTCCCCTCTTTCCCCCTCCCCCGGTTCTGGGTGCAGGGTCCCCTCGTTCCCCCTCTCCCGCACTTACTGGCCCCCGGCTCTGGGCTCAGGTGCCGGCAGCTCCTCTTGCTGCTGCTGTGGATGATGAGGCGGCTGTGGACATCCCTCCTGCGCTGCGCCGCATCCATCTGAAGCCTGAAGACAGAGGAACGACAGCTATTTATACCGGGATGTGACTGAGGCGGCATCTGCTCCATCCTACAACACTACGAGAGGCCGCTCCGGAGGAGACAAAGGGGTTAATGCGGCCCCCCCACACTGAAAGATTAAAACTGCCGGGACCCCCAACCTGCACAGCCAAAAAATCCATAATAATGGCAACGTGCACAGACTCACCGATGATACACTATTATACGTCAGGGCTTAAAGGAACAGGAACCCCATACAAGTAGCTCCAGAAATCTTTGGCCGGTAACGAATCTTCGTGATTTCAGCTCTGCAGCCACTGTTTGTGATGTAAAATGTAACTAAGTCGAGGTTTCATTAAAGGGGATGAACAAAAATCTCCAGTGAAACGTTTAGAAATAGCGGCCATTTTTCTACAAAGTCTCCTCATTTCAGGGGCTCAGAAGTAACTGGACAAAGTGACTTTCCCATAAATAAAATGTTCACGTTTCACCCTTTGCAGCAACGACTGAAGTCTTCCAGCCAAGTGTGGAGACACAAGGGTCAGCGGGTGCTCTCCTGTGGAGACACGGGGGTCAGTGGGTGCTCTCCTGTGGAGACACGAGGGTCAGCGGGTGCTCTCCTGTGGAGACACGAGGGTCAGTGGGTGCTCTCCTGTGGAGACGCGAGGGTCAGCGGGTACTCTCCTGTGGAGACACGAGGGTCAGTAGGTGCTCTCCTGTGGAGACACGAGGGTCAGTAGGTGCTCTCCTGTGGAGACACGAGGGTCAGTAGGTGCTCTCCTGTGGAGACGCAAGGGTCAGTGGGTGATCTCCTGTGGAGACGCGAGGGTCAGCGGGTGCTCTCCTGTGGAGACACGAGGGTCAGTAGGTGCTCTCCTGTGGAGACACGGGGGTCAGCGGGTGCTCTCCTGTGGAGACACAAGGGTCAGGGGGTGCTCTCCTGTGGAGACACGAGGGTCAGTGGGTGCTCTCCTGTGGAGACGCGAGGGTCAGCGGGTGCTCTCCTGTGGAGACACGAGGGTCAGTAGGTGCTCTCCTGTGGAGACGCAAGGGTCAGTGGGTGATCTCCTGTGGAGACGCGAGGGTCAGCGGGTGCTCTCCTGTGGAGACACGAGGGTCAGTAGGTGCTCTCCTGTGGAGACACGGGGGTCAGCGGGTGCTCTCCTGTGGAGACACAAGGGTCAGGGGGTGCTCTCCTGTGGAGACACGAGGGTCAGTGGGTGCTCTCCTGTGGAGACACGAGGGTCAGTGGGTGCTCTCCTGTGGAGACACGAGGGTCAGTGGGTGCTCTCCTGTGGAGACACGAGGGTCAGTGGGTGCTCTCCTGTAGAGACACGGGGGTCAGTGGGTGCTCTCCTGTGGAGACACGAGGGTCAGTGGGTGCTCTCCTGTGTAGACACAGGGGTCAGTGGGAGCTCTCCTGTGGAGACACAGGGGTCAGTAGGTGCTCTCCTGTGGAGACACGGGGTCAGTGGTGCTCTCCTGTGGAGACACGGGGGTCAGTGGGTGCTCTCCTGTGGAGACACAAGGGTCAGCGGGTGTTCTCCTGTGGAGACACAAGGGTCAGTGGGTGCTCTCCTGTGGAGACACAAGGGTCAGTGGGTGCTCTCCTGTGGAGACGCGAGGGTCAGTGGGTGCTCTCCTGTGGAGACGCAAGGGTCAGTGGGTGCTCTCCTGTGGAGACACTGGGGTCAGTGGGTGCGCTCCTGTGGAGACTTGGGGGTCAGTGGGTGCTCTAGTGTGGAGACACGAGGGTCAGCGGGTGCTCTAGTGTGGAGACATGAGGGTCAGCGGGTGCTCTCGTGTGGAAACACGAGGGTCAGCGGGTGCTCTCGTGTGGAAACACGAGGGTCAGCGGGTGCTCTCGTGTGGAAACACGAGGGTCAGCGGGTGCTCTCGTGTGGAGACACGTGGGTCAGCGGGTGCTCTCGTGTGGAGACACGTGGGTCAGCGGGTGCTCTCGTGTGGAGACATGAGGGTCAGCGGGTGCTCTCGTGTGGAGACACGAGGGTCAGTGGGTGCTCTTGTCCGCTGGCCTGGCTCTCTTTACAAAGACCGCATGGACCAGGACTCGTACCACTGAACGGTCACACTCCTTCCCTGTGGGTAGTAGAACACTACTCAGACACCACAGGGTGAAGGAACCACACATTGGTGAGACTTTATTGGTCATCAACAGGCAACACCATACTACTGGAACCGAAGCTCCTCAGCTGAGGTAACGTAGAATATCTCAAGTGAAGCAGTTCTGTGATCCCCTACTACTGGAACCGAAGCTCCTCAGCTGAGGTTATATAAAATATCTTTTTGGTGAGAAAAGTAAGGCCATCTTACACCACTCAGTTCTCTTACAGGATTGGTTGGAGATGGCTGCTCTCTTATTGGTCGCCAGTTCAATCCGATGACATCATTTTCCTCTGACCTATGTAGTCAGAAAAGCTGAGGCTATACACATTTACAGACCATAGAGCTATCCACATCTATCCACACTGGCCGCTCCTATAAGATCCGCAGTCAACCAGAGACTGTGTCCATGGCACGAGCTGCCGAGGTACCGTTGATCCCCTGGGGTTGCCCTCTGTTGGCTACCTACCAGCGTGTGTGTCTATCGCCATCTCCTGTGGCTTTAGTAAAGTGTCAATACCCGTTCTACTTTGGTCCTCAAGCCAAGGGATCAGTACCTTTGGTCCAGTGGATCCATCAACCCCTTGCTCACCCCACGAGCATAACAATTTGCCAAGGCTATGGAGACCGCTGGCCTCAGTGCCGCTTAATACACCGGCCTGCAACAAGAGGTGGTTCGGCAACGTGAGCAACAGGACTGGATGCTGAGTCCTCTTCGGTCAATGGATACCCACTTTCAAGTCATGTCCCTGTCGAATGCGATACTAGCTTTGTTACCTACTCCAGCAACAAATCCGGCTCAAAGTTCCAGTCTACGCCTCTTGTCCTCTCCATGGTTTGACTGTGATCCCCAATTATGCAGAGGCTTCATAAACCAGTGCTCCCTGCACTTCGAGCTGTTGCCGCATCTGTCTTTGGATCGGGCTAAAGTGGCCTTTATGATGTTGCACCTGAGTGGTGAAGCCCTGGCTTGGATCAACCCACTGCGGGAGAGAAATGATCTAATCATCCAGAACCTTCCGTTCTTCTTGGAGACGGGTAACGAACCAGGTTGAGCTTCTTTGGCCACATCCTCACTGCTCAGACTCCACCAAGGGAGCCTCACCAAAGGCCAATATGCTGTCTGGTTCCGCACCCTGTCTTTTGGGCTGGAATAAGGACGCACCGGTGGCAATATTCTGGGAAGGATTGTCTGGAAGGATAAAGGAAGAACTGGCAGGTCAGGATGTGCTATCTTCTCTGGACGGCCTTAGTATCAATGACTATCGGAATCTACCTTGGGTTCCAAGAACGATCCAGAAAGCTGAACATGGAGAAAAGGTTGTTGCGCTTGGTTCCTTCATTCCAGTGGTCCATCATGCCACTATCTGTAACCTCCATTGCTTACTCCGAGCCCATGTAGGTAGATCAAGTGAGATCCACCGCACCAGTGAGGGGTGCTTCTACTGCAGAGGTCCAACACACCTGATCTGTCCAAAGAAGCTAGAAAACTGTCCAGTCTAGGGTCAGTAGGAGAGGCCACCCTAGGTAAGAGCAAGTCCACTCCACCCTTTCATATGATCATGTCCATGACAAGTGGAGTCACCCGATTCTCCAAAATTGTCTTACTTGACTCTGGTGCCTACGGCAATTTCATTCAGCAAGCCACTGTGGATTGGTATCAGATTCCCGTCCTTCAGCTGCAAACTCCCATTGCTGTGGATGGAAAGCCCCTGTCCGAGGCTACCCAATTAATCACCAAGCAAGTTGTCCTCCAGATGGGAATGCTGCATAAAATCACGTGTTACCGGGAATGTCGCATCTACTGTTACTGGGCCTGCAATGGCTTTGGAAGTATGAACCCGTTTTGGACTGGATATGCGGAGAGGTACTCTGGTGGGGACACTCCTACTATTAAAGCTATCTCGTTTCCATACAACCTGTATGGACGCCTGTGAGACCCACTAATCTTCCCGGAGCTGCCATCTGCCTACTGGGCCTACACGGACTTTTGAACAAAAAAGAGGCTGAGACCGTACAGGCCGTATGCCTGTTCTATCGACGTCCTTCCTGTTTACTCTCCTTCTCACGGTTGTATCTACCCTCTGTCTCAGGCTGAGAACCAAGCCATGTCCAAGTACATTAAGGAGCATTTGGCAAGAGGATTCATCCAAAAGTCCTCCTCACCAGCAGGTGCCAGATTAAGCTTGTAAAGAAAAAGGGTGCGTCTCTTTGGTCATGTATTGACTATAGGGGTCTCAACCAAATCAAGGTTAAGAATAAATTCTGCTGATGCTTATACCAGTATTGTTTGACCAGATGCGAGGTTCCAGGGTTTTCTCCAAGCTTGACCTCCCATGGTGCATACAACCTTGTCTGTATATGGTCGGGTGACGAATGGAAGACTGCCTTCAACACCCGTAATGGCCACTATGAGTATCAGGTAATGCCACTCGGGCTCAGTAAGGTTCCGGCAGTCTTCCAGGAATTTGTCAACAATGGTTTTCAGAGATCTGCTCTACTCATGTGTGGTAGTGTACCTTAGCAACACCTTGGTGTTTTCTCCCGATCTGCCCACACTCAGGAGAGATGTTCGCCAGGTGCTGCAGAGACTAAGGGAGAATGTCAAATACGAGAAGTGCCTCTTTGAGCAGTCTTCTCTGCCTTTCCTCGGCTGCATAATCAAAGTTTGGAAAGCGATCCAGCAGTTTCTTGGTTTTTACCAATTATTATTGGCAGTTCATCCCACAATTTTCATCCCGGATTCTTCTCACCTCAGGTCTGACCCATAAGGGGGTGAATCCAAAGATGTGGGTCTCAGAAGCAGAAGATGCGTTTGTCGCTCTCAAGCAGTTCTTCTCTTTGGCTCCAGCACTGCATAGATGGGAGATTGGTAAGCAGCTCATCCTGGAAGTGGATGCTTCATCCTCCAATGCCGGTGTGGTCCTCATGCAGAAGTCTGCTGCGGGTAAGACAGTAGCTTTTGGATTTTTTTTCCAGGGCCTTCTCTCCTGCTGAGCGCAACTACTTGATTGGCGACTGAGAACTGCTGGCGATCAAGATGGTTATGGAAGAATGGCGATATCTGCTGGAGGGAGAACTTGGCCTACCTACAGTTGGCTCAGATGTTGAATCCATGCCAAGTCAGTTGTTATTGTTTTTTGCCCGCTTCGACTTTGTTCTGCATTTATGCCAAGTTGAAAAGAACATTGAGGCTCATGCGATGTCTCCGTCGTTTCTGTTGGGCAACCAAGAGGAAGAGCCTCAGCATCTTATCGAGCCTTCCTTGATACTTTTGGTGGATCCCATTGACATGTCTCGAGTAAGATGTTCATTACTAAAGCAGAACGGAATTGAGTTTTTCAGTGGGATCATTCCTCCAAGTGGGCCAGTCATGCTGGACAGAACAAGTACTGTCAGCTGATCTCTCGCCATTATTGGTTGCCAATGCTGCGACAAGATGTTCTGGAATTTGTTTCGGCTTGTTCCTCATGTGCCTGCAACAAGACTCCAAAGAAGCTTCCTGCTGGGCGACTGCTTCCTCTACCGATGCCATCTGCTCCTTGACAACATATTTTTATGGAAGCTTTCCGGTTGAGCTGCCATCTGAATAGTAGTAGACAGCTTTTTTACTAAAATGGCCCATTTCACGCCTCTGACCTGTTTGCCCTCTGCACCAGTGGTCACTGAGCACATCTTCCGGCTGCATGGTCTACCATTCCACTTTGTGTCATACAGAGGTGTCCAGTTTACGTCTCGGTTCTGGATGGGCATCTGCAAGCTGCTGGATGTCACCTTGGGCTTCTCAACGGTCTCCAACTGCACTCCAAAGGCAAAGTGGAACTGGTGAATCTGATCCTGACGAACTTACTGCGGCACTTTGCCAACTAGCACCATAGTTCCTTCCATGGGTGGAGTTTTCGTATAACAATCGAGTGAGTCCCATGCCAAATCTGCATTTCACATAGTGTGTAGACAGCTACCTAGAATCTCGTTTCCAGTGGCACTCACCTCATGCAATCTTGCGGCCTATTCCCTCAAAACTTTCTCTGATATCTCAGTGGAGATGAAGTTCTCCGTGGAGCAGTCTTCCATCTGTATGAAGAGACAAACGGACAAAATATGCATTAATCCCTCCTTTATTCCGACCCACAAGGTATGGCTCTCTTCCAGATATGTCCGCCTCAAGTTGCCTTCCTACAAGTTGGATCCTCGCTTTATCGGTCCCTTCGAGGTGCTCCAGCGGATTAATGAGAAGTCCTACAAGTTGAAGCACCCAGCCTCCTTGTTTATCATCAACTCATTCCATGTGTCTCTCCTCAAGCTCGTCATGTTGAGCCAATACTACAGAGATCCAGGTTCCTCGCCTCCTCCGGTCAATGATAAAGAAACCTTTGATGTAAAATCCATCCTTGCTGTGAAAAGGGTCTGAGGTAAAACCTATTTCTTAATAGACTGGAAGGGGTTAGGACCTGAGGAGAGATCATGGGAGCCAAGGGAGAATATTAATAATGCCTTGGATTCCAGGAAAAGGGGAATTGTAATGGGGATGCTGTAAAACTCGTGTCGGCATTCCAGCGCTGTCCTGCCCTTCTCCCTTGGCGGGGATGCTGGCACTCTCACCTTCCTGACCGCCCAGCGGTGGCTGCTCTGTCCCTGGTTCCTGCTGCTGTCCCCCAGTGCCTGCGCACACCACACAAGCCTCCCGGGAGTGCACGAAGGGTGCGTGCTAGACATGCGCCTTTCCTTAAATGGCCAGTATGCCATGACCTAGAAGTGCCTCTCAGCATGGCTGAGAGGCTGGCAACGAGTGCTATATGTTGCTAGTTCTCAGGTCCCTTTGTGCTGCCGGTGCTGTTATTGTGCTGTTGCTGATTCCTATCTGTTCCAGTGCATCACAAGTTTGCTGCTATAAGTATCCACGTCGGCCGCTTCCACGATATCCACTGTTGTAAGTATCCTCTCCGTCCACTCCTACGATATCTGCTGCTGCTGCCGCAACTATCCACACCGGCCGCTCCTACGAGATCCACTGCTGCTGCTTCTACAACCAGAGATTGCGTCCGTGGCACAAGCAGCCGCGTTACTGTTGATCCCCTGGGGCTGCCCTGTCTGCTACCTACTAGCGTGTGTGTCTATCGCTACCTCCCGTGGCTTTAGTTAAGTCTCCATAACCATTCTAGTTTGCTCCTCCAGGCCAGTGATCGGTTCCTTTTGGTTCAGAGGATCCACTAATCCCTTACTCACCCTGCGAGCATAACAACTAACGTCTCTTGATTTATCAAACAAAGGAAACATAAGTCTGGCCTATTTAAGAACAGTTCACCTCCCCACACAAGTGGCCAGACGCTGAGCTGTCACACCATGGACATCTCCATCATTGGTCTCCTCTGGTGTGAGGCTTTGTCACCTTTACTGCGGTGACTTCAGTTGTTTCTTGTTTGTGGCTCTTTCTGTCTTAAGTTTTGTCTTAATCCTGTGAGATGCAGCTCAATGAGCTGAGATCTGGGGATGACTCTGCCATTACAGAATATTCCACTTCTTCAATGTTGCAGGATATTTTGGGTCATTGTCCGTCTGTCTGTGAAGCGCCATCCAATCGTTGCTACATTTGGCTGAATCTGAGCAAAAAGTCCTGCCCTGTGCACTTCAGAATTCATCCGGTGGCTTCTGTCTGCAGTTGCATCATCAATAACGACTAGTGCTCCAGGGCCATTATTAACGCTACATGCCTGGCCAGCACACTGCCTCCATCATCAATAACCACTAATGCTCCATGGCCATTGTTAGCCCTGCATGCCTAGCCAGCACACCACCTCCACCATGTGTTACAGAGGACTTGCTGTGCTCTGCATCATGAGCCGCTCCAAGCCTTCTCCAGACTTTCTTCTTCCATCATTCTGGTGCAGGTTGATCTTAAGCCCCCAACACACGCTTCAATATATCTCACAATCCGTCGTTGGGGTCAAGTTGTAAGTGACGCACATCCGGCATCGTTTGTGAGGTATCTGCGTGTGACATCTACGTGCGATCAGGATTGAACGCAAAACCGTTGATCGCATACACGTCGTATCTTTGTCTAGAATTGAGCGTTTTGTTGCACGAACCTAGTCAATTGTAACGTGTGACATCCCTCATACGATTTTGGTGTCTGATGCTATGTGCGCAGGTGTGCGCTCTGCACCGCAGCTTAAAAAAGGTCCGCTTCAGAGCGCAGCTGAAAAGCGCCTCACAAATGTCTGTCATTCACTAATCTCTGTCAGTCGGTCACTATCTCTGTCCCTCTCTCTCTGTCCATGTCAGTCTACCCCCTCTCCCATACTCACCGATCCCCGATCCCCGGCGCTGCACGGCGTTCACACTGCTCCGGCGGCTTTTACTGTTTTGAAAAAGCCGGCCGCCCATTAAACAATCTCGTATTCCCTGCTTTCCCCGCCCACCGGCGCCTATGATTGGTTACAGTGAGACACGCCCACCACGCTGAGTGACAGCTGTCTCAATGCACCCAATCACAGCAGCCGGTGGGCGTGTCTATACTGTGCAGTGAAATAAATAATTAAATAATTAAAAAAAACGGCGTGCGGTCCCCCCCCAATTTTAAAACCAGCCAGATAAAGCCATACGGCTGAAGGCTGGTATTCTCGGGATGGGGAGCTCCTTGTTATGGGGAGCCCCCCAGCCTAACAATATCAGCCAACAGCCGCCCAGAATTGCTGCATACATTAGATGCGACAGTTCTGGGACTGTACCCGGCTCTTCCTGATTTGCCCTGGTGCGTTGGCAAATCGGGGTAATAAGGAGTTAATGGCAGCCCATAGCTGCCAATAAGTCCTAGATTAAACATGTCAGGCGTCTCCCCGAGATACCTTCCATGATTAATCTGTAAATTACAGTAAATAAACACACACACCCGAAAAATCATTTATTAGAAATAAAAACACAAACACATTCTCTGGTTCACCACTTTAATAAGCCCGAAAAAGCCCTCCATGTCCGCCGGAATCCAGGATGCTCCAGCGTCGCATCCAGCGCTGCTGCATGGAGGTGACCGGAACTGCAGAAGACACCGCCGCTCCTGTCACCTCCACGCAGCTAATGAAGACAGCCGCGCGATCAGCTGAGCTGTCACTGAGGTTACCCACGGCCACTGCTGTATCCAGTGACAGCGGGTAACCTCAGTGACAGCTCAGCTGATCTCGCTATTCCCTTCATTAGCTGTGTGGAGGTGACAGGAGCGGCTGTGTCTGCTGCAGCTCCTGTCACCTCCATGCAGCAGCGCTGGAAGCGACGGTGGATCATCCTGGATTACGCTGGACATGGAGGGCTTTTTTGGGCTGATTAAAGTGGTGAACCAGGGTATATGTTTGTGTTTTTTATTTCTAATAAATGATTTTTCGGGTGTGTGTGTTTATTTACTGTAATTTATAGATTAATCATGGAAGGTATCTCGGGGAGACGCCTGACATGTTTAATCTAGGACTTATTGGCAGCTATGGGCTGCCATTAACTCCTTATTACCCCGATTTGCCAACGCACCAGGGCAAATCGGGAAGAGCCGGGTACAGTCCCAGAACTGTCGCATATAATGTATGCGGCAATTCTGGGCGGCTGTTGGCTGATATTGTTAGGCTGGGGGGCTCCCCATAACGTGGGGCTCCCCATCCTGAGAATACCAGCCTTCAGCCGTATGGCTATATCTGGCTGGTTTTAAAATTGGGGGGGACCGCACGCAGTTTTTTTAAATTATTTAATTATTTATTTCACTGCACAGTATAGACACGCCCACCGGCTTCTGTGATTGGGTGCAGTGTGACACCTGTCACTCAGCGTGGGGGCGTGTCTCTCTGCAACCAATCATAGGCGTCGGTGGGCGGGGAAAGCAGGGAATACGAGATTGTTTAATGGGCGGCCGGCTTTTTCAAAATAGTAAAAGCCGCCGGAGCAGTGTGAATGCCGTGCAGCACCGCGCCGGGGATCGGGGATCGGTGAGTATATGAGAGAGGGCTGCTCAATTCAGTTACTCAGGAGTTTAGCGGTCACCGGTGAGTCCTTCACAGGTGACAGCTAATCAGGGCGCGACACAGACAGAGCCGCAGCATGACAATGAAGTCAGGTGAAGTTCACCCGAGTTCATTCTGACAGTGCGGCTCTGTCTGTGTCTGCTGTCATCTGCCATTCAGCTCTGCTACATGGCTCTGTCTGTGTCTGCTGTCATCTGCCATTCAGCTCTGCTACATGGCTCTGTCTGTGTCTGCTGTCAGCGGCCATTCAGCTCTGCTACATGGCTGTCTGTGTCTGCTGTCATCTGCCATTCAGCTCTGCTACATGGCTCTGTCTGTGTCTGCTGTCACCGGCCATTCAGCTCTGCTACATGGCTGTCTGTGTCTGCTGTCATCTGCCATTCAGCTCTGCTACATGGCTCTGTCTGTGTCTGCTGTCACCGGCCATTCAGCTCTGCTACATGGCTCTGTCTTTGTCTGCTGTCATCTGCCATTCAGCTCTGCTACATGGCTGTCTGTGTCTGCTGTCAGCGGCCATTCAGCTCTGCTACATGGCTGTCTGTGTCTGCTGTCATCTGCCATTCAGCTCTGCTACATGGCTGTCTGTGTCTGCTGTCATCTGCCATTCAGCTCTGCTACATGGCTGTCTGTGTCTGCTGTCAGCGGCCATTCAGCTCTGCTACATGGCTGTCTGTGTCTGCTGTCATCTGCCATTCAGCTCTGCTACATGGCTGTCTGTGTCTGCTGTCAGCGGCCATTCAGCTCTGCTACATGGCTGTCTGTGTCTGCTGTCATCTGCCATTCAGCTCTGCTACATGGCTGTCTGTGTCTGCTGTCATCTGCCATTCAGCTCTGCTACATGGCTGTCTGTGTCTGCTGTTAGCGGCCATGTAGCAGAGCTGAATGGCAGATGACATAGTAAAAACGCATCCCTACACATTACACACGCTTGGCAAGTCAATAAATAAAAAAAAAAAAAAGGTGCCCAATGCATACGTCACAGATCACATGATCTAAAGGATCGCACACAAAATTGATCAATTTAACATAGACTACTAACGCACGTGTCACAGCAAATGAACGACCTACGTGCGATCTCATAAGATCACCTATGCGACCTGGGCGTGTCACATCGCATACGAGATCGCACACCTAATTGCAACGTGTAAAGCTGGCTTTTAGTCTCATCCGTCCTCTGCTGCTTTCCCATAACTGAGCGGTTTCTTTAGATGTTTTTGGTAAAGTCTAATCTGGCCTTTCTATTTTCTGCTGTCACTGAGCTGCGGTGAACTCATGACGTCACTGCCCACGGCGGTTCTCACACTACCTTGTGCCTGCTGTGAGCTGCAGCCTGAGAGTCGGCAGTGGCTGCTGTTCCAGCCTGTGGGGTTCGTTTTCTGAACGTTCTTCATAGGCTGGGACACTGAGTCTGAGAACGTCGTGTGACCCCCTTACTGGATTTTGGCAAACTAGATAAGGGTTTTCACGGGAAATAAATTGGTTAAAGAGGGGGTCTCTTGTCTTTATTTCTTTACTGATTCTCTCCTTCTGTCTTTCAGGTTGGCTTTGGAGGAACGTTGTGGGACCTCTTTGTGGATTACGGCAGAACTTAAATGAGAGGGCTGTGTTTGGGGGGGTTATTAAAAATATTTTTTTTTTTTGGGACCATTTACAACTACTGGATTAGTAATGTCTGATACACATCCACCTATTACTAATAACAGAGCTTGATGCCAGCTGGCAACCCACAGCTGGTATCAACCCCATATATTACCCGATTGCTAATGCACCAGGGCATTGGGAAGAGCAGAAGTGAAGTGCCAGGATTCGTGCATTTAATGAATGCGCCACTTCTGGAGTGGCTGCGGCCTGCTATTTTTAGGCTGGAGAGAGCCCAATAATAATGGGCCTCCCAATATCAGACCCAAGCTGTCAGTTTCACCTTGGCTGGTGATCCAATTTGGGGGGGCCCTCATGTTTTTTTAAAAATTATTTATTTAATAATTCCAAGCAACAGCATGGGGTGACCTCTGTTTTGGATTACCAGCCAAGGTAAAGCTGCCGGCTGCAGTTTGCAGGCTCCAGCTATCTGCTTCACCTTACCTGGCTACCAAAAATAGGAGGGACACAATGTCATTCTTTAAAATTTTTTATTGAATATGTGGCTAAAAAAAAAGACTAAGCACCCTTTAGTGCCACATGAAAGGCAAAGGGTGCAAGCTTACAATATACAGGGGGGGGGGGGCATTATGTGTATATGTATGTATCTATGTATTATCTATTTATCATCTATCTATTATCCATTCATCTATCTATTAATCTATTTTTCTATCTAACTTTTGACAATATGTAAAACTCCCTGTTAAAAACGGATCGTGCACGCATGTCCATGGGCAGTCTGTGTGCCGCATGTTTTTCTTGCACCCATTGACTTGGTACGCAGCATGCCGCGATTTGCACCGCATGCCAATTTTGCAGATATGCACTGCTCTTGTGATGGGTGTACCACAGGTGACAGTTTTGTGGCATCCGCCTATAGAAGGTCGCAGCATTTGGCAAACTGTTCCCTAACCTTCTATTATTCCTGTTTGGTGTATTTAGTATCCTATGTATGTCTTTCGCTTGGTTTTCATCCCTTTCCCTTTAGGACCCTGTGGAGTTCCTCACCTTTTCAGCTGTTAATCATCAGTACTTCCCTTGTTGTCCTTTATATTCCCTCATTCCCCCTTACTCTGTGCTGATGATAGGTCTAATACCCTTAACAAGTCTTCCGTGCCAGCAGTCGCTTTTGTGCTTCCCCTGTGACAGCTCTATTGTTTAGCATTGGAGCGAGTGCAGTGTGATTTTTTTTTTTCTCGTATTGCTCTTGCAGATTTTCTACGCAGACGTGATTGAACCTTTATGGTGGATTCTGGAACATGACTTCCCAGAGCTTGATCTTCATTTGGGGGATGTTGTACTCTTTCTTCATCATGGAAAGTATTGTGCGATCATTCATCTTCTGGGATGTCCAGGCCTTGTTCAGTTCCCGGTTCACCAGCGCACTCTTTTTCTTTTTTTTTGCAGAATGTCCAAACTGTTGATTTGATTTATGCTCTCTGATGGTTTTCGTCTTTATTTCAGCCTAATGAAGGTCGGTTTCTCTGCTTCTGACCACATGTTGTGGGTTCACAGCAACAGCACCAAACGCAAATGCCGCACCTGGAATCAGCGCCAGACCTTTTACTTCCTTAATGGATGATGAGGGAATTTCCCATGAGCTCAGAGAAGAGCTTCTGAGAGACATATCTAAGAGCCCAAAATAACCTTTTTAGAGGGCACCACCCATGGGATAAAATAATCCACTGTATACTTTTTATAATTTAGGGATCACCCCAACACACCATAAATATCATGAGGAAAAGAGAAGAAAGAGGGTGCGTATAATTGAGGGATACATCTTAGGCTAGGTTCACATTTACGTTGTTTTGCATCAGTCACAATCCGCCGCTTTGATAAACAATGCAATCCATTTGGCGGATTCCGTTGTTTCCCATAGACTTACATGAGCGGCAGATTGTGACTGACGACGCTGCGTTGCATCCTCCGCCCGACTGATCAGTTGTGGAATGACTGACCGTTGGGCGGCAGGAACGCAAAGTGTAACTTTTTTTGCAGCGGAATCCTTAGGATTTCACTGCACATGCTCTCTCTTGGCAGCCGAACAATCAGCTGATCGCCCGGCGGCCGCCTTCTGTGAGCGATCAGCTGATCACCCGGCGGCCGGCTGTTGTGAGCGATCAGCTGATCACCCGGCGGCCGGCTGTTGTGAGCGATCAGCTGATTGGCTGGCTAATGAGAGCGATCAACTGATCACCCGGCGGCCGGGTGCTGTGAACGATCAGCTGATCTCCCGGCGGCCGGCTAATGAGAGCGATCAGCTGATCTCCCAGCGGCCGGCTAATGAGAGAGATCAGCTGATCTCCCAGCGGCCGGCTAATGAGAGAGATCAGCTGATCACCCGGCGGCCGGCTAATGAGAGAGATCAGCTGATCTCCCAGCGGCCGGCTAATGAGAGCGATCAGCTGATCTCCCAGCGGCCGGCTAATGAGAGCGATCAGCTGATCTCCCAGCGGCCGGCTAATGAGAGAGATCAGCTAATCACCCGGCGGCCGGCTAATGAGAGAGATCAGCTGATCTCCCAGCGGCCGGCTAATGAGAGCGATCAGCTGATCACCCGGCGGCCGGCAAATGAGAGAGATCAGCTGATCACCCGGCGGCCGGCTAATGAGAGAGATCAGCTGATCTCCCAGCGGCCGGCTAATGAGAGAGATCAGCTGATCACCCAGCGGCCGGCTAATGAGAGAGATCAGCTGATCTCCCAGCGGCCGGCTAATGAGAGAGATCAGCTGATCACCCGGCGGCCGGCAAATGAGAGAGATCAGCTGATCACCCGGCGGCCGGCTAATGAGAGAGATCAGCTGATCTCCCAGCGGCCGGCTAATGAGAGAGATTAGCTGATCACCCGGTGGCCGGCTAATGAGAGAGATCAGCCGATCGCCCGGTGGCCGGCTAATGAGAGCGATCAGCTGATCTCCCAGCGGCCGGCTAATGAGAGAGATCAGCTGATCACCCGGCGGCCGGCTAATGAGAGAGATCAGCTGATCTCCCAGCGGCCGGCTAATGAGAGCGATCAGCTGATCTCCCAGCGGCCGGCTAATGAGAGAGATCAGCTGATCTCCCAGCGGCCGGCTAATGAGAGCGATCAGCTGATCTCCCAGCGGCCGGCTAATGAGAGAGATCAGCTGATCACCCGGCGGCCGGCTAATGAGAGAGATCAGCTGATCTCTCAGCGGCCTGCTAATGAGAGCGATCAGCTGATCTCCCAGCGGCCGGCTAATGAGAGCGATCAGCTGATCTCCCAGCGGCCGGCTAATGAGAGAGATCAGCTGATCACCCGGCGGCCGGCTAATGAGAGCGATCAGCTGATCTCCCAGCGGCCGGCTAATGAGAGAGATCAGCTGATCACCCGGCGGCCGGCTAATGAGAGATCAGCTGATTGCTCTCTCGCTCTCGTTTTACAGCGGAATCCGCTTTCAATTCCAATTCTTGTCATCCGTTGTACAACGCATGTGATTGATGCAAAACAACAGAAATGTGAATCTAGCCTTATTTCCAAATTTACAGTCTTTTAGTAACAATGAGAAAAACAACAATACACACTATTAAAAACATTGGAAAGGCATGAAAAAGCCTCCCTTGTAGCTTGGGCCCTAAAGGGAACAAATCCCCTGTCCTCATATCTGACAACACTCACAATATTAACGAGCCGTAATTCCTAACCGCGGCCTCCAATTACAGCTGAGCCGGCACCAGAAGCCCAGATTGTTATATGGAATAAAAAATGCCAAAACTCGTGTCACTGTCCAGATATTTCCGGGTGTAACTATATACACCGCGTGCAGAATTATTAGGCACGTTGTACTTTAGAGGATTTTTTTATTATTGATCAACAACTATGTTCTCAATCACCCAAAATACTCATAAATATCAAAGCTTAATATCTTTGGCAGTTGTAGGGGTTAATATTTTGGTAGTTGGAGGGGTTTTTAGATTTGGCTTCTTAGGAGGATCTGTTTGTGCAGGTGACTATTACTGTGCAGAATTATTAGGCAACTTAATAAAAACCCAATCTATTCCCATCTCACTTGTTTATTGTCACCAGGAAACCAATATAACTGCACAAAATGTAGAAATAAACATTTCTGACATGCAAAAACAAACCCAAAAAGAGTGCCCAATATACAGTGCCTACAAGTAGTATTCAACCCCCTGCATATTTAGCAGGTTTCCACATTCGGAATAACTTGGCATTGTGACATTTGGACTGTAGATCAGCCTGGAAGTGTGAAATGCAGCAAAAAAGAAGGTTATTTCTTTTTTTATTTAAATTGTGAAAAGTTTATTCAGAGGTCATTTATTATTCAACCCCTCAAACCACCAGAATTCTGTTTGGTTCCCCTAAAGTATTAAGAAGTATTTCAGGCACAAAGAACAATGAGCTTCACATGTTTGGATTAATTATCTCTTTTTCCAGCCTTTTCTGACTAATTAAGACCCTCCCCAAACTTGTGAACAGCACTCATACTTGGTCAACATGGGAAAGACAAAGGAGCATTCCAAGGCCATCAGAGACAAGATCGTGGAGGGTCACAAGGCTGGCAAGGGGGACAAAACCCTTTCCAAGGAGTTGGGCCTACCTGTCTCCACTGTTGGGAGCATCATCCGGAAGTAGAAGGCTTATGGAACTACTGTTAGCCTTCCACGGCCTGGACAGCCTTTGAAAGTTTCCACCCGTGCCGAGGCCAGGCTTGTCCGAAGAGTCAAGGCTAACCCAAGGACAACAAGGAAGGAGCTCCGGGAAGATCTCATAGCAGTGGGGACATTGGTTTCAGTCAATACCATAAGTAACGTACTCCACCGCAATGGTCTCCGTTCCAGACGAGCCCGTAAGGTACCTTTACTTTCAAAGCGTCATGTCAAGGCTCGTCTACAGTTTGCTCATGATCACTTGGAGGACTCTGAGACAGACTGGTTCAAGGTTCTCTGGTCTGATGAGACCAAGATCGAGATCTTTGGTGCCAACCACACACGTGACGTTTGGAGACTGGATGGCACTGCATACAACCCCAAGAATACCATCCCTAGAGTCAAGCATGGTGGTGGCAGCATCATGCTGTGGGGCTGTTTCTCAGCCAAGGAGCCTGGCCATCTGGTCCGCATCCATGGGAAGATGGATAGCACGGCCTACCTGGAGATTTTGGCCAAGAACCTCCGCTCCTCCATCAAGGATCTTAAGATGGGTCGTCATTTCATCTTCCAACAAGACAACGACCCAAAGCACACAGCCAAGAAAACCAAGGCCTGGTTCAAGAGGGAAAAAATCAAGGTGTTGCAGTGGCCTAGTCAGTCTCCTGACCTTAACCCAATTGAAAACTTGTGGAAGGAGCTCAAGATTAAAGTCCACATGAGACACCCAAAGAACCTAGATAACTTGGAGAAGATCTGCATGGAGGAGTGGGCCAAGATAACTCCAGAGACCTGTGCCGGCCTGATCAGGTCTTATAAAAGACGATTATTAGCTGTAATTGCAAACAAGGGTTATTCCACAAAATATTAAACCTAGGGGTTGAATAATGAGGATCATTACCAGGATGGGGTACCTTAGTAGAGAATTTGGGGACATTACCCCATAACAGTGTCAGCAGCAGATCCTCGCCCCATAACAGTGTGTCATGACCACATTTTTTGCTTAAAGTTTTATTTTCCCATTTTCCTCCTCTAAAACCAGGGTGCGTCTTATAGTCTGGTGCGTCTTATAGTCCGAAAAATACGGTATTTGCATCTTATCAAACCTGCTAAATCTGCAGGGGGTTGAAGACTACTTGTAGGCACTGTATATATATATATATATATATATATATATATATATATAGCCCCCTTTCTTTCTGATGACCCTCAGCAGCGACCATCCATAGATTCTGTCATTGCTTGATCTGTTTACCATCAACTTTTATGTTGAAAATTTATTAAAATTTAACTGAGCAACATAACTTGTTGGTTTGTAAGATTTATGCATCTGTTAATAAATCCTGCTCTTGTTTGAAGTTTGCAGGCTCTAACTTACCGTATTTTTCGGACCATAAGACGCACTTTTTTTCCCCCAAATGTTGGGGGAAAGTTGGGGGTGCGTCTTATGGTCTGACTATAGGGCTGCGGCTGGGAATGAGGGTGCTGCGGGTCATCGGGGGCACGGGCAGGCAGCAGCAGCGCCTGCCGTGACCACGTGGGCCCGCTCATTACATATGCACGCTATCCTCCTGCCCATTTCTCAGTGCAGAAGCCGGCGCTGACAGGTGGGCGGGAGGACGAGCGGGAACGCGCGCATAGTAAAGAGCCGGCCGCATGATCACCCCTGGCAATTACAGCCTGGAGTGATCATGTGCGGCTGTATTCACTGCCCCCCGCGCGTCATTACCAGCGCGGGGTGCAGTGAATCAGTACACTCACCCGTCCCCGTGTGTGGAGCCGCCCCCCTGCTGCACGCGATGTCTTCCTGTCTGTGCCGGTCAGCTGATCTGTGCTGAGCTGGTCAGCTGATCGGCACAGACAGGAAGACATCGCGATGCTGCAGGGGAACGGCTCCACACACACAGATCAGCGTGCCAGAGAGGAAGAAGATCGGTGCTGGAGGGAGTGAGGAAAAGGTGAGTATAAACGTTTATTTTTTTCTCTGTGCTATAGGATACAGGCCATATACCAGGATGGTATATGAGCACGATGGGGGCATATAGCAGGATGGGAGTATGTGAACAGGCAGGATGGGGGTATATGAACAGGATGGGGGGTATGTGAACAGGATGGGGGGTATATGAACAGGATGGGGGTATATGAACAGGATGGAGGTATATGAACAGGATGGGAGTATATGAGCAGGCAGTATGGGGGTATATGAGAAGGATGGGAGTATATGAGCAGGCAGTATGGGGGTATATGAACAGGATGGGGGCATATAGCAGGATGGGGGGTATATGAACAGGATGGGGGTATATGAACAGGATGGGGGGTATATGAACAGGATGGGGGTATATGAACAGGATGGGGGTATATGAGCAGGATGGGAGTATATGAGCAGGCAGGATGGGGGTATATGAACAGGATGGGGGTATATGAGCAGGCAGGATGGGGGTATATGAACAGGATGGATGGGGGAATATGAGCAGGATGGATGGGGGGTATACCAATAGGATGGGGGTATATCAATAGGATCGGGGTATATGAACAGGATGGGGTATATGAACAGGATGGGAGTATATGAGCAGGATGGGGGAATATGAGCAGGATGCTGGTATAGGAGCAGGATGGGGGTTTATAGCAGGATCATATACAAGGCAGGAGGATCATTACCAGGATGGGGTACCTTAGTAGAGAATTTGGGGACATTACCCCATAACAGTGTCAGCAGCAGATCCTCGCCCCATAACAGTGTGTCATGACCACATTTTTTGCTTAAAGTTTTATTTTCCCATTTTCCTCCTCTAAAACCAGGGTGCGTCTTATAGTCCGGTGCGTCTTATAGTCCGAAAAATACGGTATTTGCATCTTATCAAACCTGCTAAATCTGCAGGGGGTTGAAGACTACTTGTAGGCACTGTATATATATATATATATATATATATATAGCCCCCTTTCTTTCTGATGACCCTCAGCAGCGACCATCCATAGATTCTGTCATTGCTTGATCTGTTTACCACCAACATTGCGTGCAGCAGCCACCACAGCCTCCAGACACCACAGCCCCCAGCCACCGCAGCCTCCAGCCACCGCAGCCTCCAGCCACCGCAGCCTCCAGCCACCGCAGCCTCCAGCCACCGCAGCCTCCAGCCACCACAGCCTCCAGCCACCACAGCCTCCAGCCACCACAGCCTCCAGACACTGCTCCCAGAGGTGGACTGTTTTCCCTCCCTGTAGAGCTCACATTTTATGAGGGACCACAGGTTCTCTATGGGGTTCAGATCAGGGGAACAAGGGGGCCATGTCATTATTTTTTTCTCTTTTAGACCTTTACTGGCCAGACACGCTGTGGAGTAGTTGGATGCATGTGATGGAGCATTGTCCTGCAGGAAAATCATGTTTTTCTTGAACGATAGCGACTTCTTCCTGTACCACTGCTTGAAGAAGTTGTCTTCCAGAAACTGGCAGTAGGTCTGAGAGTTGAGCTTCACTCAATCCTCAACTCGAAAAGGTCCCACAAGTTGATCTTTGATGATCCCAGCCCATACCAGTGCCCACCTCCACCTCCACCTTGCTGGCGTCTGAGTCGGAGTGGAGCCCTCTGCTCTTTACTGATCCAGCCTCTGGCCCATCCATCTGCCCATCAAGAGCCACTCTCATCTCATCAGTCCATAAAACCTGTGAAGAATCAGTCTTCAGATATTTCTTGGCCCGATCTTGAGGTTTTATCTTACGTTTCTTGGTCAGAGGTGGTGGTTTTCAGCCTTCCTTACCTTGGCCTGTCCCTGAGTGTGGCGCACCTTGTGCTTTTTGATACTCCAGTAACGTTGCAGCTCTGAAATATGGCCAAACTGGTGGCAAATGGCATCTTGGCAGCTTCACGCTTGATTTTCCTCAATTCATGGGCAGTTATTTTGCACCTTTTTTGCCCAACACACTTCTTGCGACCCTGTTGGCCATTTGCCATGAAACGCTTGATTGTTCGGTTATCACGCTTCAGAAGTTTGGCAATTTCCAGACTGTGGCGTCCCTCCGCAAGACATCTCACAATATGAACTTTTCAGAGCCCGTCACAACTCTCTTCTGACCCATTCTGCCAAAGGAAAGGAAGTTGCCTAATAATTATGCACCCCTTATATATGGTGTTGATGTCATTACACCGCACCCCCCTCATTACAGAGATGCACATCACCGGAGTTACTTCATTGGTAGTTGGCTCTCAGTCTATACAGCTTGGAGTAGGACGACATGTATAACAAGTGTCATGGGAGCAAAATACGCATTTGCCTAATAATTCTGCACACGGTGTATGATTAGTGGAGCGTTATAAGAGGAGCTGATATCAGTCACATATGTAATGTCTGGAGGTTATATCAGCACTGGAGCGTTATAAGAGGGGCTGATATCAGTCACATATGTAATGTCTGGAGGTTATATCAGCACTGGAGGTTTGTGAGTTATAGTAGGGATCACGGGGAGGTTTCTGCTCTTCCTGTCATTCATCCCAATAAAGATCTCTATAGTCAGCTGATAGGGGCTGACAGAGAGTAATTGGTTGTAGTCACCTGTTCATACGCCGCCTCTTTAATCTCACTGCAGTGAACAGGATGTGGGCCTTGTGATCGCACTGTGTAGCTAGCTCTGTGGACAGCAGTGCCCCCTGTGGACAGGTGTTGTATTGCGGGAGGACTGAGCACAGCAGATGAGAGCAGTAGTACGTACCTAATAGGGATGATTGTCTCTGCGATGGCCGACTCTGTCTGGGTTTCTGAGGAACTGACCTCAGGATGAGCTTCTGTAGATTCACTGACAACTGGCGGCCTGGAGGCTTCATCTAAGAAACAGGAGAGGTGTCAAACATCGTGACCACCCCGATTATACAGCAGAACGCCGAAATCAGGAGCCCCCCCAATCCTCTGTTTCCTCCTATAAGATCAGAGCTCTCCTCTCCTGAAATACTCTGTGCTGCTGGGTCCTGCTCCTTCCTCTATGTATCTCTGTGACCTCCTAGAAGATCAGCGTTCTCCTCTCCTGAAATACTCTGTGCTGCTGGTACCTGCTCCTTCCTCTATGTATCTCTGTGTCCTCCTATAAGATCAGCGCTCTCCTCTCCTGAAATACTCTGTGCTGCTGGGACCTGCTCCTTCCTCTATGTATCTCTGTGACCTCCTAGAAGATCAGCGCTCTCTTCTCCTGAAATACTCTGTGCTGCTGGGACCTGCTACTTCCTCTATGTATCTCTGTGTACGCCTATAAGATCAGCGCTCTCCTCTCCTGAAATACTCTGTGCTGCTGGGTCCTGCTCCTTCCTCTATGTATCTCTGTGTACTCCTATAAGATCAGCGCTCTCCTCTCCTGAAATACTCTGTGCTGCTGGGACCTGCTCCTTCCTCTATGTATCTCTGTATCCTCCTATAAGATCAGCACTCTCCTCTCCTGAAATACTCTGTGCTGCTGGGACCTGCTCCTTCCTCTATGTATCTCTGTGTACTCCTATAAGATCAGCGCTCTCCTCTCCTGAAATACTCTGTGCTGCTGGGACCTGCTCCTTCCTCTATGTATCTCTGTGTCCTCCTATAAGATCAGCGCTCTCCTCTCCTGAAATACTCTGTGCTGCTGGGACCTGCTCCTTCCTCTATGTATCTCTGTGTACTCCTATAAGATCAGCGCTCTCCTCTCCTGAAATACTCTGTGCTGCTGGGACCTGCTCCTTCCTCTATGTATCTCTGTGACCTCCTATAAGATCAGAGCTCTCCTCTCCTGAAATACTCTGTGCTGCTGGGACCTGCTCCTTTCTCTGTATTTCTGTGTCCTCCTATAAGTTCAGTGCTCTCCTCTCCTGAAATACTCTGTGCTGCTGGGACCTGCTCCTTCCTCTATGTATCTCTGTGACCTCCTATAAGATCAGTACTCTCCTCTCCTGAAATACTCTGTGCTGCTGGGACCTGCTCCTTCCTCTGTGTCCTCCTATAAGATCAGTGCTCTCCTCTCCTGAAATACTCTGTGCTGCGCTGCTGGGACCTGCTCCTTCCTCTGTGTATCTGTGTCGCCTCCTCTCCTGACATCCTCTGTGCTGCGGGCACTTACCAGGCGTGGCATGTTCGGGTGTCTGGGTGTCGACGTCTCGGAATATGTCCGCTTCCCGTTGCCCCTTGTGGGTGTGCGGCTCGGCACTGTTTGGGGTCCCCATGCTCGCTGCCCACGCTTCTTGGGGTACAGGGGAGCTCAGCCTCCTCAGGACGTGTCGGATCTCCCGGTGTGCTCGCTGCAGAGACGCTCGGATACAATCGTTCCATTCAGCTTCGCCCCCTATAGATTTCAGCAAAAAGTTATGTGATGCTGCAACGCAGCGCCGACCGGTGTCACGTGACTGGCGGGAGACACCATCCACCACCACAAGCACTGACTGCCGCGCCTCCGACATCTCCTGCTGCTATTGGCTGAGGTGTCATCGCACTGACTTCCTGTCTGCCCCCACTCCACCAATCAGAGAGCTTCTGAGGGCCAAAAATGGGAGGAAGCAAAAAAGACATTGTAACATTCTATCCCCCCAGCCTGTATCATATTGCAATCAGGCTTCAGCCGTAGCTATTGTCCTTGATTTGGTGGGGGTTGCATATATATTGTTCTCCTCTGCAGGGGGCTTGCCTAGTACACAATCTCTGGAGGCTGTGTCTAGGAACCCTTTTCTAGCTACAAGTAGCAAATGTTAAGGGGGTGGATCTAAGGAGGGGTGGGAGATTCAGCCCCATGTTTTAGTTGTTAGTTATGCTTTGTTGAGTGAAGGGTGAGGACCTGTGCTAAGGCCGGCTCCTTATCGCCCGTACATGGACGATTGGACTTTGAGGACTTTTGCATTCTCCTTGGCGCCCCCGGACCTATTTCCTTTGTGTGGACTCTAAAGAACCATTTTAATATTGCATGTTTTATGCTCCCTGCCTCATTAAATCTTCTTGGATTGTTCCTTGGCCTGGCGTCCCTTACTGCTCTGTCGCATACCCCGTCACAAACTGGTGGCAGCGTCGGGATCAGAGCAGAAAGAATGGAGGACAACGGCCCATTAACATCTGGAATCAGAACCTCAGAGTACAAGAACTGGACTGTGGTGAGCCTACAAACAATGGCCCATGAATTAGGAGTCGGTTACAAAGGACTCTCTAAGGAGCAACTAATTGAGGCTTTGGAAAACGCTTGCCTGCAAGATGGCACCGAGGAACAATTTCCACAGCAAGGGGAGGAAAGGCGGGAGCTGGAGGTAAATACCCAAAAAAGTCAGTGGGTTGTGTGGTATGAGGAGGAGATGGCACTGCTTGGAGATGAGGCCACCATAGAAGATAAGAGGGAGGCTATTCGCGGAGCTAAGGAGATGGCATTGCTGGAGAGGAGGCTTGCTGTGAAAGCAGCTAGAGGCTCCAGACAGACGGTAACCACAGCACCCACTATGAGGGAATTCTCCAGAGTGTCCCGCAAGGACTTTAAGCCATGTAATGAAGCTGCAGGCGACATTGAGGGCTTCTTCCAGGACTTTGAGCATCAGTGCCGATTAATCGAAGTCCCAGAAAGAGAGCGAGTCAGACACCTGGTGGGCCTCTTGGAGGGTGGAGCTGCCGACGCCTATAGAGCTATAGACCCTCAGTGAAATTGTGAGTATGGGGAGATAAAACAGACCATTCTGGAACATTATGCCGTGACCCCAGATACTTATAGGCCTAAAGCCTGCTTTACATGGTACGATCGATTGTGCGATTTCACAATCGATCGTACCCGCCCCTGTCCTTTCTGCGTCACGGGCAAATCGCTGCCCGTGTCGCACAAAGTCAGTAACCCCCGTCACACATACTTACCTCTCGTGCGACCTCGCTGTGGGCGGCGAACGTCCACTTCCTGAAGTGGGAGGGACGTTTGGCGTCACAGCGACGTCACACGGCCGCCGGCCAATAGAAGCGGAGGGGCGGAGATGAGCAGGATGTAAACATCCCGCCCACCTCCTTCCTTCCACATAGAGCCGGCGGCGGCCGCGGGAGGCAGGTGAGCTGGTCATCGTTCCCGTGGTGTCACACGGAGCGGCGTGTGCTACCACGGAAACGATGATCAACCAAATTAAACGATATTATGGAACCTAACGAGCAGTACCCGACTCACGATTTGTGAGCGATACTGCGTCGCTAGGAGGTGTCACACAGGCCGGCATCGCCAGCGATGCCGGATGTGCGTCACAAAAACCGTGACCCCGACGATCTATCGCACGATAGATTGTCTGGTGTAAAGCAGCCTTTAGTTCCATACGTTAGCCTGTGATGGAGAAGTGTCTTACAAGATGTTTGCCCACAGACTGAAACAAGTATGCCATCGCTGGCTGGAGGGAGAGGGGGCCTTAACTTGGGAGACCTTCCTCCAGGTCATCCTGAAAGAGCAGTTCTATGCCAGGTTTCCTAGTGAGATCCGGGAATGGGTGCGCGAGAGGAGACCAGAGACAGTGGAACAAGCTGCTGCTCTAGCTGATGAGGTGCTCACCATCAAGCCTCAATGGAAAAGGCTACTAGTCGGTGACAAAAAACTACCAGCTCCCCAACACCAGTGGTCCCTTGTCCTTTGGCCTCCAATGTTCACCGTCCCAATAGACTACCAACACGTGGCAGACCCCGTGTGAATGTGCCTCCTACTACTCCTACCTCCTCTTTGGGAGTACGACGTGGAGAAAGACTCATAGAACACAGATGTTATCGATGTGGGCAGCTGGGTCATCTGCAAGCTCACTGTCCAGGTGCTCAGAGGCAAAACAGTTACAGACCCCCTTTGCCCGTTCATTATCTACAGACACCCTCAAAAGGAGAAGAGCTGGATTCATTCCCTGATAATTTGCCAAGTGACTCTGATATGTTGACTTCCCTACCAGGAGTCTATGGGGTGCGAGCCACAGCCGCCCGTTCTTCTGATCTTCAGCATAAACATCTACAGGAGGTCGTGCAGGATGGCCAAAAAGTTGTTGGCTTTCGTGACACTGGGGCTTTTCTCACCATCGCAGATCCCCGAGTAATTCAACCAGAAGCAGTGCAAAAGGGACCAGGAATTGCTATTGAATTGGCAGGAGGTACTCAAAGATACATTGCAAGAGCGAGTGTGACCCTGGATTATGGCTTTGGAGCAAAACAATGCACGATTGGTCTGATGAGCGGCCTTCCTGCAGACATTCTTCTAGGGCAGACCTGGGCAAGGGGCGGCCCGCGGGCCACATCCGGCCCATCTACTCTCTGTGACCGGCCCGCCCGTCTTCAGCCGGTGCAGTGGAACCGGGCTGCAGCGTGCCGAGCAGGGAGAAATCCTGTGCAGGTCCGCACAGTCAGTGCAGGCAGCGGAACGCAGGAGTCTTTCCTCTGTTCCCTGCCGGCACTAATTGTCAGTGACACACGTGCGCGCTCTGACGTTGTCAGTGCTGCGCTGCGTGTGTCATTTCAAAAGTTCCCGCCCGGCAGAAGAAGCAGCACAGCAGACGGAATAATTCATCTTGCTGCTTGCAGGACCTGCGATGATGTCACGCCCATGTGACTGTGTGGGAGGAGACACAGGATGCCGGGGAGAAAGCAAAGATACTGAATCCTGAAGGAGATGTGGACACATGATGACTGGTAATAAGAAAAGAGGGGACATGAGGGGGAGGGGGGCTGCAGGGTGAGTGGTATATGAGGGAAGATGGAGTTGCAGGGTGAGTGGCATATGTGGGAAGATGGAGTTGCAGGGTGAGTGGCATATGTGGGAAGATGGAGTTGCAGGGTGAGTGGTATATGAGGGAAGATGGAGCTGCAGGGTGAGTGCATATGAGGGAAGATGGAGTTGCAGGGTGAGTGGCATATGAGGGAAGATGGAGTTGCAGGGTGAGTGGCATATGTGGGAAGATGGAGTTGCAGGGTGAGTGGCATATGAGGGAAGATGGAGTTGCAGGGTGAGTGGCATATGAGGGAAGATGGAGCTGCAGGGTGAGTGGCATATGAGGGAAGATGGAGCTGCAGGGTGAGTGCATATGAGGGAAGATGGAGTTGCAGGGTGAGGGGCATATGTGGGAAGATGGAGTTGCAGGGTGAGTGGCATATGTGGGAAGATGGAGTTGCAGGGTGAGTGGTATATGAGGGAAGATGGAGTTGCAGGGTGAGTGGCATATGAGGGAAGATGGAGCTGCAGGGTGAGTGCATATGAGGGAAGATGGAGCTGCAGGGTGAGTGGCATATGAGGGAAGATGGAGCTGCAGGGTGAGTGCATATGTGGGAAGATGGAGCTGCAGGGTGAGTGGCATATGTGGGAAGATGGCGTTGCAGGGTGAGTGGCATATGAGGGAAGATGGAGTTGCAGGGTGAGTGCATATGTGGGAAGATGGCGTTGCAGGGTGAGTGGCATATGAGGGAAGATGGAGTTGCAGGGTGAGGGGCATATGTGGGAAGATGGAGTTGCAGGGTGAGTGCATATGAGGGAAGATGGAGTTGCAGGGTGAGGGGCATATGTGGGAAGATGGAGTTGCAGGGTGAGTGCATATGAGGGAAGATGGAGTTGCAGGGTGAGTGGCATATGAGGGAAGATGGAGTTGCAGGGTCAGTGGCATATGTGGGAAGATGGAGTTGCAGGGTGAGGGGCATATGAGGGAAGATGGAGTTGCAGGGTGAGGGGCATATGTGGGAAGATGGCGTTGCAGGGTGAGTGGCATATGAGGGAAGATGGAGCTGCAGGGTGAGTGGCATATGTGGGAAGATGGCGTTGCAGGGTGAGTGGCATATGAGGGAAGATGGAGCTGCAGGGTGAGTGGCATATGTGGGAAGATGGCGTTGCAGGGTGAGTGGCATATGAGGGAAGATGGAGTTGCAGGGTGAGGGGCATATGTGGGAAGATGGAGTTGCAGGGTGAGTGCATATGAGGGAAGATGGAGTTGCAGGGTGAGTGGCATATGAGGGAAGATGGAGTTGCAGGGTCAGTGGCATATGTGGGAAGATGGAGTTGCAGGGTGAGGGGCATATGTGGGAAGATGGAGTTGCAGGGTGAGTGGCATATGAGGAAAGATGGAGTTGCAGGGTCAGTGGCATATGAGGGAAGATGGAGTTGCAGGGTGAGTGGCATATGAGGGAAGATGGAGTTGCAGGGTGAGTGGTATATGAGGGAAGATGGAGTTGCAGGGTGAGTGCATATGTGGGAAGATGGAGTTGCAGGGTGAGGGGCATATGTGGGAAGATGGAGTTGCAGGGTGAGTGGCATATGTGGGAAGATGGAGCTGCAGGGTGAGTGGCATATGTGGGAAGATGGAGTTGCAGGGTGAGTGGCATATGAGGGAAGATGGAGTTGCAGGGTGAGGGGCATATGTGGGAAGATGGAGTTGCAGGGTGAGTGGCATATGTGGGAAGATGGAGTTGCAGGGTGAGGGGCATATGAGGGAAGATAGAGTTGCAGGGTGAGTGGCATATGTGGGAAGATGGAGTTGCAGGGTGAGGGGCATATGTGGGAAGATGGAGTTGCAGGGTGAGTGGCATATGTGGGAAGATGGAGTTGCAGGGTGAGTGGCATATGAGGGAAGATGGAGTTGCAGGGTGAGTGCATATGAGGGAAGATGGAGTTGCAGGGTGAGTGGCATATGTGGGAACATGGAGTTGCAGGGTGAGTGACATATGTGGGAAGATGGAGCTGCAGGGTGAGTGGCATATGTGGGAAGATGGAGTTGCAGGGTGAGTGCATATGTGGGAAGATGGAGTTGCAGGGTGAGGGGCATATGAGGGAAGATGGAGTTGCAGGGTGAGTGGCATATGTGGGAAGATGGAGTTGCAGGGTGAGGGGCATATGTGGGAAGATGGAGTTGCAGGGTGAGTGGCATATGTGGGAAGATGGAGTTGCAGGGTGAGTGGCATATGAGGGAAGATGGAGTTGCAGGGTGAGTGCATATGAGGGAAGATGGAGTTGCAGGGTGAGTGGCATATGTGGGAAGATGGGGCTGCAGGGTGAGTGGTATATGTGGGAAGATGGAGTTGCAGGGTGAGTGGCATATGAGGGAAGATGGAGTTGCAGGGTGAGTGGCATATGAGGGAAGATGGAGCTGCAGGGTGAGTGGTATATGTGGGAAGATGGAGTTGCAGGGTGAGGGGCATATGAGGGAAGATGGAGTTGCAGGGTGAGTGGCATATGAGGGAAGATGGAGTTGCAGGGTGAGTGGCATATGTGGGAAGATGGAGCTGCAGGGTGAGTGGCATATGTGGGAAGATGGAGTTGCAGGGTGAGTGGCATATGTGGGAAGATGGAGTTGCAGGGTGAGTGGCATATGTGGGAAGATGGAGTTGCAGGGTGAGTGGTATATGTGGGAAGATGGAGTTGCAGGGTGAGTGGCATATGTGGGAAGATGGAGTTGCAGGGTGAGTGGCATATGTGGGAAGATGGAGTTGCAGGGTGAGTGGCATATGTGGGAAGATGGAGTTGCAGGGTGAGTGCATATGTGGGAAGATGGAGTTGCAGGGTGAGTGGCATATGTGGGAAGATGGAGCTGCAGGGTGAGTGGCATATGTGGGAAGATGGAGTTGCAGGATCAGTGGCATATGTGGGAAGATGGAGTTGCAGGGTGAGGGGCATATGTGGGAAGATGGAGCTGCAGTGTGAGTGGCATATGAGGGAAGATGGAGCTGCAGGGTCAGTGGCATATGTGGGAAGATGGAGTTGCAGGGTGAGGGGCATATGTGGGAAGATGGAGTTGCAGGGTGAGTGGCATATGTGGGAAGATGGAGTTGCAGGGTGAGTGGCATATGAGGGAAGATGGAGTTGCAGGGTGAGTGGCATATGTGGGAAGATGGAGCTGCAGGGTGAGTGGCATATGTGGGAAGATGGAGTTGCAGGGTGAGTGGCATATGTGGGAAGATGGAGTTGCAGGGTGAGTGGCATATGTGGGAAGATGGAGCTGCAGGGTGAGTGGTATATGAGGGAAGATGGAGTTGCAGGGTGAGGGGCATATGTGGGAAGATGGAGTTGCAGGGTGAGTGGTATATGAGGGAAGATGGAGTTGCAGGATCAGTGGCATATGTGGGAAGATGGAGTTGCAGGGTGAGGGGCATATGTGGGAAGATGGAGCTGCAGTGTGAGTGGCATATGAGGGAAGATGGAGCTGCAGGGTCAGTGGCATATGTGGGAAGATGGAGTTGCAGGGTGAGGGGCATATGTGGGAAGATGGAGTTGCAGGGTGAGTGGCATATGTGGGAAGATGGAGTTGCAGGGTGAGTGGCATATGAGGGAAGATGGAGTTGCAGGGTGAGTGGCATATGTGGGAAGATGGAGCTGCAGGGTGAGTGGCATATGTGGGAAGATGGAGTTGCAGGGTGAGTGGCATATGTGGGAAGATGGAGTTGCAGGGTGAGTGGCATATGTGGGAAGATGGAGTTGCAGGGTGAGTGGCATATGTGGGAAGATGGAGCTGCAGGGTGAGTGGCATATGTGGGAAGATGGAGCTGCAGGGTGAGTGGCATATGTGGGAAGATGGAGTTGCAGGGTGAGTGGCATATGTGGGAAGATGGAGTTGCAGGGTGAGTGGCATATGTGGGAAGATGGAGTTGCAGGGTGAGTGGCATATGAGGGAAGATGGAGTTGCAGGGTGAGTGGCATATGAGGGAAGATGGAGTTGCAGGGTGAGTGGCATATGTGGGAAGATGGAGCTGCAGGGTGAGTGGCATATGTGGGAAGATGGAGTTGCAGGGTGAGTGGCATATGTGGGAAGATGGAGTTGCAGGGTGAGTGGCATATGTGGGAAGATGGAGCTGCAGGGTGAGTGGCATATGAGGGAAGATGGAGCTGCAGGGTGAGTGGCATATGTGGGAAGATGGAGTTGCAGGGTGAGTGGCATATGAGGGAAGATGGAGTTGCAGGGTGAGTGGCATATGTGGGAAGATGGAGTTGCAGGGTGAGTGGTATATGAGGGAAGATGGAGTTGCAGGGTCAGTGGCATATGTGGGAAGATGGAGTTGCAGGGTGAGGGGCATATGTGGGAAGATGGAGTTGCAGGGTGAGTGGCATATGTGGGAAGATGGAGCTGCAGGGTGAGTGGCATATGTGGGAAGATGGAGTTGCAGGGTGAGTGGCATATGAGGGAAGATGGAGTTGTAGGGTGAGTGGCATATGAGGGAAGATGGAGTTGCAGGGTGAGTGGCATATGTGGGAAGATGGAGCTGCAGGGTGAGTGGCATATGAGGGAAGATGGAGTTGCAGGGTGAGTGGCATATGTGGGAAGATGGAGTTGCAGGGTGAGTGGCATATGAGGGAAGATGGAGTTGCAGGGTGAGTGGCATATGTGGGAAGATGGAGCTGCAGGGTGAGTGGCATATGTGGGAAGATGGAGCTGCAGGGTGAGTGGCATATGTGGGAAGATGGAGTTGCAGGGTGAGTGGCATATGTGGGAAGATGGAGTTGCAGGGTGAGTGGCATATGTGGGAAGATGGAGTTGCAGGGTGAGTGGCATATGTGGGAAGATGGAGCTGCAGGGTGAGTGGCATATGTGGGAAGATGGAGTTGCAGGGTGAGTGGCATATGTGGGAAGATGGAGTTGCAGGGTGAGTGGCATATGAGGGAAGATGGAGTTGCAGGGTGAGTGGCATATGTGGGAAGATGGAGTTGCAGGGTGAGTGGTATATGAGGGAAGATGGAGTTGCAGGGTGAGTGGCATATGTGGGAAGATGGAGTTGCAGGGTGAGGGGCATATGTGGGAAGATGGAGTTGCAGGGTGAGTGGCATATGTGGGAAGATGGAGCTGCAGGGTGAGTGGCATATGTGGGAAGATGGAGTTGCACGGTGAGTGGCATATGAGGGAAGATGGAGTTGCAGGGTGAGGGGCATATGTGGGAAGATGGAGTTGCAGGGTGAGTGGCATATGTGGGAAGATGGAGTTGCAGGGTGAGGGGCATATGTGGGAACATGGAGTTGCAGGGTGAGTGACATATGTGGGAAGATGGAGCTGCAGGGTGAGTGGCATATGAGGGAAGATGGAGTTGCAGGGTGAGGGGCATATGAGGGAAGATGGAGTTGCAGGGTGAGTGGCATATGTGGGAAGATGGAGTTGCAGGGTGAGTTGCATATGTGGGAAGATGGAGCTGCAGGGTGAGTGCATATGAGGGAAGATGGAGTTGCAGGGTGAGTGCATATGAGGGAAGATGGAGTTGCAGGGTGAGTGGCATATGTGGGAAGATGGAGTTGCAGGGTGAGTGCATATGAGGGAAGATGGAGCTGCAGGGTGAGTGCATATGAGGGAAGATGGAGTTGCAGGGTGAGTGCATATGTGGGAAGATGGAGTTGCAGGGTGAGGGGCATATGAGGGAAGATGGAGTTGCAGGGTGAGGGGCATATGAGGGAAGATGGAGCTGCAGGGTGAGTGGCATATGTGGGAAGATGGAGTTGCAGGGTGAGTGGCATATGAGGGAAGATGGAGCTGCAGGGTGAGTGGCATATGAGGGAAGATGGAGCTGCAGGGTGAGTGGCATATGAGGGAAGATGGAGTTGCAGGGTGAGTGGCATATGAGGGAAGATGGAGTTGCAGGGTGAGTGGCATATGAGGGAAGATGGAGTTGCAGGGTGAGTGCATATGAGGGAAGATGGAGTTGCAGGGTGAGTGCATATGAGGGAAGATGGAGTTGCAGGGTGAGTGGCATATGAGGGAAGATGGAGTTGCAGGGTGAGTGCATATGAGGGAAGATGGAGTTGCAGGGTGAGTGCATATGTGGGAAGATGGAGTTGTAGGGTGAGTGGCATATGAGGGAAGATGGAGTTGCAAGGTGAGTGGCATATGAGGGAAGATGGAGTTGCAGGGTGAGTGCATATGAGGGAAGATGGAGTTGCAGGGTGAGTGGCATATGTGGGAAGATGGAGTTGCAGGGTGAGTGGCATATGAGGGAAGATGGAGTTGCAGGGTGAGTGGCATATGAGGGAAGATGGAGTTGCAGGGTGAGTGCATATGAGGGAAGATGGAGCTGCAGGGTGAGTGGCATATGAGGGAAGATGGAGTTGCAGGGTGAGTGCATATGTGGGAAGATGGAGTTGCAGGGTGAGTGCATATGAGGGAAGATGGAGTTGTAGGGTGAGTGCATATGAGGGAAGATGGAGTTGCAGGGTGAGTGGCATATGAGGGAAGATGGAGCTGCAGGGTGAGTGGCATATGTGGGAAGATGGAGCTGCAGGGTGAGTGGCATATGAGGGAAGATGGAGTTGCAGGGTGAGTGGCATATGAGGGAAGATGGAGCTGCAGGGTGAGTGGCATATGTGGGAAGATGGAGCTGCAGGGTGAGTGGCATATGAGGGAAGATGGAGCTGCAGGGTGAGTGGCATATGAGGGAAGATGGAGCTGCAGGGTGAGTGGCATATGTGGGAAGATGGAGCTGCAGGGTGAGTGGCATATGAGGGAAGATGGAGTTGCAGGGTGAGTGGCATATGAGGGAAGATGGAGCTGCAGGGTGAGTGGCATATGTGGGAAGATGGAGCTGCAGGGTGAGTGGCATATGAGGGAAGATGGAGCTGCAGGGTGAGTGGCATATGAGGGAAGATGGAGCTGCAGGGTGAGTGCATATGAGGGAAGATGGAGTTGCAGGGTGAGTGCATATGTGGGAAGATGGAGTTGCAGGGTGAGGGGCATATGAGGGAAGATGGAGCTGCAGGGTGAGTGGCATATGAGGGAAGATGGAGCTGCAGGGTGAGTGGCATATGAGGGAAGATGGAGTTGCAGGGTGAGTGGCATATGTGGGAAGATGGAGTTGCAGGGTGAGTGGCATATGAGGGAAGATGGAGTTGCAGGGTGAGTGGCATATGTGGGAAGATGGAGCTGCAGGGTGAGTGGCATATGAGGGAAGATGGAGCTGCAGGGTGAGTGGCATATGAGGGAAGATGGAGTTGCAGGGTGAGTGGCATATGTGGGAAGATGGAGTTGCAGGGTGAGTGGCATATGAGGGAAGATGGAGCTGCAGGGTGAGTGGCATATGAGGGAAGATGGAGTTGCAGGGTGAGTGGCATATGTGGGA
Organism: Anomaloglossus baeobatrachus; assembly: GCF_048569485.1. Lineage (NCBI taxonomy): Eukaryota > Metazoa > Chordata > Amphibia > Anura > Aromobatidae > Anomaloglossus > Anomaloglossus baeobatrachus. Next base: position 577,867,011 of record NC_134358.1, read on the forward strand.
AGATGGAGTTGCAGGGTGAGTGGCATATGAGGGAAGATGGAGCTGCAGGGTGAGTGCATATGAGGGAAGATGGAGTTGCAGGGTGAGTGCATATGTGGGAAGATGGAGTTGCAGGGTGAGGGGCATATGAGGGAAGATGGAGCTGCAGGGTGAGTGGCATATGAGGGAAGATGGAGTTGCAGGGTGAGTGGCATATGAGGGAAGATGGAGTTGCAGGGTGAGTGCATATGAGGGAAGATGGAGTTGCAGGGTGAGTGGCATATGAGGGAAGATGGAGTTGCAGGGTGAGTGGCATATGTGGGAAGATGGAGCTGCAGGGTGAGTGGCATATGAGGGAAGATGGAGTTGCAGGGTGAGTGGCATATGTGGGAAGATGGAGCTGCAGGGTGAGTGGCATATGAGGGAAGATGGAGTTGCAGGGTGAGTGGCATATGAGGGAAGATGGAGTTGCAGGGTGAGTGGCATATGTGGGAAGATGGAGCTGCAGGGTGAGTGGCATATGAGGGAAGATGGAGTTGCAGGGTGAGTGGCATATGAGGGAAGATGGAGTTGCAGGGTGAGTGGCATATGTGGGAAGATGGAGTTGCAGGGTGAGTGGCATATGAGGGAAGATGGAGCTGCAGGGTGAGTGGCATATGAGGGAAGATGGAGTTGCAGGGTGAGTGGCATATGTGGGAAGATGGAGTTGCAGGGTGAGTGGCATATGAGGGAAGATGGAGCTGCAGGGTGAGTGCATATGAGGGAAGATGGAGTTGCAGGGTGAGTGCATATGTGGGAAGATGGAGTTGCAGGGTGAGGGGCATATGAGGGAAGATGGAGCTGCAGGGTGAGTGGCATATGAGGGAAGATGGAGTTGCAGGGTGAGTGGCATATGAGGGAAGATGGAGTTGCAGGGTGAGTGCATATGAGGGAAGATGGAGTTGCAGGGTGAGTGGCATATGAGGGAAGATGGAGTTGCAGGGTGAGTGCATATGAGGGAAGATGGAGTTGCAGGGTGAGTGCATATGAGGGAAGATGGAGTTGCAGGGTGAGTGGCATATGAGGGAAGATGGAGTTGCAGGGTGAGTGCATATGAGGGAAGATGGAGTTGCAGGGTGAGTGCATATGTGGGAAGATGGAGTTGTAGGGTGAGTGGCATATGAGGGAAGATGGAGTTGCAAGGTGAGTGGCATATGAGGGAAGATGGAGTTGCAGGGTGAGTGCATATGAGGGAAGATGGAGTTGCAGGGTGAGTGGCATATGTGGGAAGATGGAGTTGCAGGGTGAGTGGCATATGAGGGAAGATGGAGTTGCAGGGTGAGTGGCATATGAGGGAAGATGGAGTTGCAGGGTGAGTGCATATGAGGGAAGATGGAGCTGCAGGGTGAGTGGCATATGAGGGAAGATGGAGTTGCAGGGTGAGTGCATATGTGGGAAGATGGAGTTGCAGGGTGAGTGGCATATGAGGGAAGATGGAGTTGTAGGGTGAGTGCATATGAGGGAAGATGGAGTTGCAGGGTGAGTGGCATATGAGGGAAGATGGAGTTGCAGGGTGAGTGGCATATGAGGGAAGATGGAGCTGCAGGGTGAGTGGCATATGTGGGAAGATGGAGCTGCAGGGTGAGTGGCATATGAGGGAAGATGGAGTTGCAGGGTGAGTGCATATGAGGGAAGATGGAGTTGCAGGGTGAGTGCATATGTGGGAAGATGGAGTTGTAGGGTGAGTGGCATATGAGGGAAGATGGAGTTGCAAGGTGAGTGGCATATGAGGGAAGATGGAGTTGCAGGGTGAGTGCATATGAGGGAAGATGGAGTTGCAGGGTGAGTGGCATATGTGGGAAGATGGAGTTGCAGGGTGAGTGGCATATGAGGGAAGATGGAGTTGCAGGGTGAGTGGCATATGAGGGAAGATGGAGTTGCAGGGTGAGTGCATATGAGGGAAGATGGAGCTGCAGGGTGAGTGGCATATGAGGGAAGATGGAGTTGCAGGGTGAGTGCATATGTGGGAAGATGGAGTTGCAGGGTGAGTGCATATGAGGGAAGATGGAGTTGTAGGGTGAGTGCATATGAGGGAAGATGGAGTTGCAGGGTGAGTGGCATATGAGGGAAGATGGAGTTGCAGGGTGAGTGGCATATGAGGGAAGATGGAGCTGCAGGGTGAGTGGCATATGTGGGAAGATGGAGCTGCAGGGTGAGTGGCATATGAGGGAAGATGGAGCTGCAGGGTGAGTGGCATATGAGGGAAGATGGAGCTGCAGGGTGAGTGCATATGAGGGAAGATGGAGTTGCAGGGTGAGTGCATATGTGGGAAGATGGAGTTGCAGGGTGAGGGGCATATGAGGGAAGATGGAGCTGCAGGGTGAGTGGCATATGAGGGAAGATGGAGCTGCAGGGTGAGTGGCATATGAGGGAAGATGGAGTTGCAGGGTGAGTGGCATATGAGGGAAGATGGAGTTGCAGGGTGAGTGGCATATGAGGGAAGATGGAGTTGCAGGGTGAGTGCATATGAGGGAAGATGGAGTTGCAGGGTGAGTGCATATGTGGGAAGATGGAGTTGTAGGGTGAGTGGCATATGAGGGAAGATGGAGTTGCAAGGTGAGTGGCATATGAGGGAAGATGGAGTTGCAGGGTGAGTGCATATGAGGGAAGATGGAGTTGCAGGGTGAGTGGCATATGTGGGAAGATGGAGTTGCAGGGTGAGTGGCATATGAGGGAAGATGGAGTTGCAGGGTGAGTGGCATATGAGGGAAGATGGAGCTGCAGGGTGAGTGGCATATGGGGGAAGATGGAGTTGCAGGGTGAGTGGCATATGAGGGAAGATGGAGCTGCAGGGTGAGTGGCATATGAGGGAAGATGGAGTTGCAGGGTGAGTGCATATGAGGGAAGATGGAGCTGCAGGGTGAGTGGCATATGAGGGAAGATGGAGTTGCAGGGTGAGTGCATATGTGGGAAGATGGAGTTGCAGGGTGAGTGGCATATGTGGGAAGATGGAGCTGCAGGGTGAGTGCATATGAGGGAAGATGGAGTTGTAGGGTGAGTGCATATGAGGGAAGATGGAGTTGCAGGGTGAGTGCATATGTGGGAACATGGAGTTGCAGGGTGAGTGGCATATGAGGGAAGATGGAGCTGCAGGGTGAGTGGCATATGTGGGAAGATGGAGCTGCAGGGTGAGTGGCATATGAGGGCTGCAGACTGACAGAAGGATGTGAAGGGGTGCAGAGTGTTTGAGAGGGGTAAGTTGGGGTACAGGCAGGGTGAGATATGTGGGCAGGGTGTGTGACATATGGGGTGTAGTGTGTTTGATATGGGGGTGCAGGCTGTATGGGGAGCAGGGTGTGTGACATATGGGGGTCTAGTATATTACAGGTGTGCTATATGGAGGTGTATATAGTGGTGTAGTATATGGGGGTATAGTGATGTAGTATATTACAGGTGTACTATATTGAGGTGTACTATATTACAGGTGTAGTATATGGGGTGTAGTGATGTAGTATATTACAGGTGTATATAGGGGTGTAGTGATGTAGTATATTACAGGTGTATATAGGGGTGTAGTGATGTAGTATATTACAGGTGTATATAGGGGTGTAGTGATGTAGTATATTACAGGTGTGCTATATGGAGGTGTACTATATTACAGGTGTAGTATATGGGGTGTAGTGATGTAGTATATTACAGGTGTATATAGGGGTGTAGTGATGTAGTATATTACAGGTGTATATAGGGGTGTAGTGATGTAGTATATTACAGGTGTGCTATATGGAGGTGTACTATATTACAGGTGTAGTATATGGGGTGTAGTGATGTAGTATATTACAGGTGTAGTATATAGGGGTGTAATGATGTAGTATATCGGAGGTGTATTATATAGTGGTGTAGTATAATACAGGTGTATATGGGGGTGTACTATATTACAGGTGTAGTATATGGGGTGTAGTGATGTAGTATATTACAGGTGTACTATATGGAGGTGTAGTATATTACAGGTGTGCTATATGGAGGTGTACTATATTACAGGTGTAGTATATGGGGTGTAGTGATGTAGTATATTACAGGTGTAGTATATAGGGGTGTAATGATGTAGTATATTACAGGTGTATATAGGGGTGTAGTGATGTAGTATATTACAGGTGTATATAGGGGTGTAGTGATGTAGTATATTACAGGTGTGCTATATGGAGGTGTACTATATTACAGGTGTAGTATATGGGGTGTAGTGATGTAGTATATTACAGGTGTAGTATATAGGGGTGTAATGATGTAGTATATCGGAGGTGTATTATATAGTGGTGTAGTATAATACAGGTGTATATGGGGGTGTACTATATTACAGGTGTAGTATATGGGGTGTAGTGATGTAGTATATTACAGGTGTGCTATATGGAGGTGTACTATATTACAGGTGTAGTATATGGGGTATAGTGATGTAGTATATTACAGGTGTAGTATATAGGGGTGTAATGATGTAGTATATTACAGGTGTATATAGGGGTGTAGTGATGTAGTATATTACAGGTGTATATAGGGGTGTAGTGATGTAGTATATTACAGGTGTAGTATATAGGGGTGTAATGATGTAGTATATTACAGGTGTATATAGGGGTGTAGTGATGTAGTATATTACAGGTGTATATAGGGGTGTAGTGATGTAGTATATTACAGGTGTGCTATATGGAGGTGTACTATATTACAGGTGTAGTATATGGGGTGTAGTGATGTAGTATATTACAGGTGTAGTATATAGGGGTGTAATGATGTAGTATATCGGAGGTGTATTATATAGTGGTGTAGTATAATACAGGTGTATATGGGGGTTAAGTATATTACAGGTATATGGAGGGAGTGTAGTATAATACAGGTGTAGTATATAGGGGTGTAGTGGTGTAGTATATCGGAGGTGTATTATATAGTGGTGTAGTATAATACAGGTGTATATGGGGGTGTAGTATATTACAGGTATATGGAGGGAGTGTAGTATAATACAGGTGTAGTATATAGGGGTGTAGTGGTGTAGTTTATTACAGGTGTAATATATGGAGGGGGTGTAGTAATGTAGTATATTGAGTAGAACTGAGGTAATTATATTAGTCCGGCCCTCTAAACCAATCCCAATTTCTCATGCGGCCCCATGGGAAAATTAATTGCCCCCCCTGTTCTAGGGAATGATGTGGGGAATCTTCATTGCCACTTTGTCGGGGCTATAACCAGAAGTCAAGCAAAGAGAGCAGCAGATGTGGACGTGTTCAACCCATCAATGGAAATGAGGCCACCCGAACTGCCGTCACAGCCGGTGAGTAATTCTTCTTGTGGGTCTCATATGAATGTTACTTGGGATGGAGTTAAGTTTAGACAAGATGTAGAGACTGACCCCACCCTGGCTAGCTTTAGAGCTCGGGCTGAAGTAGAGACTGACCCCACCCTGGCTAGCTTTAGAGCTCGGGCTGAAGTAGGGCAGTTAGGAGAAAATGGGGAAAAAATTATCAGAGAAAATGGACTTGTATATCAGGTTACCAACGCTGACTCCTTAGATAAGCCCTGGACTTATAGCAAACAGCTGATTGTTCCTCAGAAATACAGAATTCCCCTATTACACCTGGCTCATGACATTCCTACTGCCGGCCATCAAAGGAAAACCCGCACCGAGAGACGATTGACTCAAATTTTCTATTGGCCTGGAATTTCTCAAGCAGTGGCGCATTTCTGCCGAACCTGCCACATATGTCAGCGTAGAGGGCGACCCGGAGATCACCCAAAGGCACCCCTGCAACCGCTCCCTATAATAGAAGAACCCTTTCAAAGAGTAGCTGTCAATATCATTGGACCTCTGGCTAAACCAAGTAAATCTGGAAAGCAGTACATTCTCACTGTTGTGGACTACGCCACCCGATATCCAGAAGCCGTGGCCTTGTCAAGTATTTCTGCAGCCAAGGTGGCCGAGGCCCTTGTTACCATTTTCATCCGAGTAGGATTCCCCAGTGAAATCTTATCGGACCAAGGCTCCCAGTTCATGTCAGAGTTGGTCCAGTGTCTGTGGCGCACCTGTGGAGTACGAGCAATTCGAACTACAGCATACCATCCTCAAACCAATGGACTTTGTGAACGATTTAATCAAACACTGAAAAATATGCTAAGGGCCTTCACTGACAGTGATTCCGACTGGGAGAAGTACCTACCCCATCTCCTGTTCGCCTATCGGGAAGTGCCCCAGGAGTCCACTGGGTTTTCCCCCTTTGAACTACTCTATGGAAGAAAGGTCAGAGGACCCTTAACTCTGCTAAAGGAATATTGGGAGGGGCAAGTTGAAGATACAGGAACCCCTGTTGTTCCATATGTCCTCAAGCTTCGGGAAACCCTGGCTCAACTTGCTAGTTTGGCTCAGGATCATATACGGATGGCTCAAACCAGACAGAAGACATGGTATGACCGCAAAGCACGCTATCGAGAATTTGTAGAGGGACAACAAGTCTTAATGATTGTTCCCCATCGGCAAAATAAACTCCAGACAACATGGGAGGGTCCCTTCCGGGTTCTCAGAAAACTAAACGACACCAATTACCTTCTTGCTCTAGATGATCAGGGTCTAAGACAAAGGACTGTCCATGTGAATATGATTAAGGAGTACCATGACCGGAACATTCCAATGATAGCAAGCTGTCGGCTGGCTTCAGAAGATGGTCAGGAGGATGAGGACCCATTACCTGATCTTGTTGAAGCAGCCAGAGCCCCATTCACTGTGGAACAGGTTCCTCTGAGAGATCACTTAGATTCCTTACAGAAAAAACAAATGCTGGGAGTGCTCCATCAGAGACAGGCTGCTTTCTCATCCCGACCAGGTCGAACCACAGTAACCCAACATCATGTGGACACTCAGGGCATCCGTCCCATACAGCAGGCTCTCTACCGGGTACCAGAATCAGTTAGAGACACCATGCAGCATGAGCTGGAGGAGATGTTACAGCTTGGGGTGATTCAGGCCTCTCATAGTCCTTGGGCCTCTCCTGTTGTGTTAGTACCCAAGAAAGATGGGAGTACTCGATTTTGTGTGGACTACAGACGACTAAATGACCATACCATCAGTGATGCTTACCCAATGCCCCGCATTGATGAACTTCTAGACCGGCTGGGGCACGATACGTCACCACCTTGGATCTCAGTAAGGGATACTGGCAAATCCCCCTGACGGAGGAAGGTAGAGAAAAGTCGGCTTTTATAACTCCCTTTGGTCTGTATGAATTTCTAAACATGCCTTTCGGAATGAAAAACGCCCCTGCAACCTTCCAGAGAATGGTGGATCAGATCCTCCGGGGATGTGGTGACTTTGCTTGTGCCTACTTGGATGATATCGCCGTCTTCAGCCACACATGGGAGGAACATCTGAATCAAGTAGCTGTTGTTCTTGACCGGATTCTCACAGCAGGCCTAACCATTCAACCCGATAAATGCCAATTGGGGATGGTTGAAGTCCAATATCTAGGGCATCGAGTAGGAGGGGGGAAGCTCCGTCCTGAGCATGCCAAAATCCAGGCTATTAGAGACTGGCCTGTACCCAAACTAAGAAACAAGTTATGGCTTTTCTGGGCACTGCCAGTTATTACCGAAAATTTGTTTCTCATTTCAGCAGTGTGGCCAAGCCTCTTACCGACCTCACGAAGAAAACGATGCCCCGGCTGGTGATCTGGACTCCAGCCTGTGATGAGGCTTTTAACCGGCTGAAGGACGCTCTGGTCTGCGATCCTGTCCTGGCTGCTCCAGACTACAAGCGGAGATTCATTGTGCAGACGGACGCCTCTGCTTATGGACTGGGAGCTGTCCTCAGCCAGGTGAATGCAGCCGGGGAGGAGCACCCCATTGCCTATCTCAGCAGGAAACTGCTGGACCTAGAAGTGGCCTATGCAACTGTTGAGAAGGAATGTCTGGCTGTAGTGTGGGCCCTTAGGAAACTACGGCCGTATCTGTATGGACGGGAATTCACTGTGGTTACTGATCACAATCCCATCACCTGGCTGAACAGAGTCTCTGGGGACAATGGACGCTTATTACGATGGAGCCTGGCTCTGCAGCCCTATAACTTTACCATACAATATCGAAGAGGCAGCCAACACCAAAATGCAGATGGACTGTCCAGGCAAGAGGAGCCTTGAGTCCGGTCCACCATGTTTACGTGTACTTGACAAGCGACCTGTTGAGGTCACTAGTCCGTACACCAATTGAGGGGGGAAGGGGTTGTAACATTATATCCCCCCAGCCTGTATCATATTGCAATCAGGCTTCAGCCGTAGCTATTGTCCTTGATTTGGTGGGGGTTGCATATACATTGTTCTCCTCTGCAGGGGGCTTGCCTAGTACACAATCACTGGAGGCTGTGTCTAGGAACCCTTTTCTAGCTACAAATAGCAAATGTTAAGGGGGTGGATCTAAGGAGGGGTGGGAGATTCAGCCCCATGTTTTAGTTTTTAGTTATGCTTTGTTGAGTGAAGGGTGAGGACCTGTGCTAAGGCCAGCTCCTTATCGCCCGTACATGGACGATTGGACTTTGAGGACTTTTGCATTCTCCTTGGCGCCCCCGGACCTATTTCCTTTGTGTGGACTCTAAAGAACCATTTTAATATTGGATGGTTTATGCTCCCTGCCTCATTAAATCTTCTTGGATTGTTCCTTGGCCTGGCGTCCCTTACTGCTCTGTCGCATACCCCCTCACAGACATGTCATGTGACATCTCAACCAATCACACTGGAACAGGAAGTGACTGACCACAGAAAAGAAACGGTCTATAAATCCGAGCAATCTGCCTCCTCCTCCTCCTCCTGGAACCGATCCATCACAAGTCAGAGGAAAACCTGGAAAATCTCCATTCACTGAAGACAGTGAGATAACAGATGACAGCTAGTGCTTATAAGATTGTATGGAGAGGGCGGAGGGGAGGAGCTAGAGGCAGCACAGACAAAGGGGAGGAGCTGGTGACGACAGACAGAGGGGGAGGAGCTAGAGGCAGCTCATACAGAGGGGGAGGAGCTAGATGCAAAACAGATGGGAGGAGCTAGAGGCAGCACAGACACAGGGGAGGAGCTGGTGGCAGCAAAGACAGAGGGGGAGGAGCTAGAGGCAGCACAGACGGGGAGAGGAGCTTTTGGCAGCACATACAGAGGGGGAGGAGCTAGAGGCAGCACAGAGGGGGGGATCTAGAGGCAGCACAGACAGAGGGGGAGGAGCTAGAGGCAGAACAGACGGGGAGAAGAGCTGGTGGCAGCACAGAGGGGGAGGAACTAGAGGCAGCACAGACAGAGGGGGAGGAGCTAGAGGCAGCACAGACAGAGGGGGAGGAGCTAGAGGCAGCACAGACGGGGAGAGAAGCTGGTGGCAGCACAGACGGAGGGTAGGAGCTAGAGGCAACAAAGGGGAGGAGCTGGTGGCAGCACAAAGGGAAGGAGCTAGAGACAGCACATACAGAGGGGGAGGAGCTGGTGGCAGCAAATACAGAGGGGGAGGAGCTAGAGGCAGCATAGACATAAGGGCAGTGTCATGCTAGGTATGGTGAAGTGTCAAGCGAGCGGTGAAGGGAACAACATAGAAAATGAGAGTCAACAATATTAGCTATTTGAAACCCCAAATTACCATTACCCATGGTGGGAGACGGCTCCAAAGGTTCCACATACTTTTTCAGCAGAGACCTGTAGAACACATTGAGGATCCTCAGAGCCTGAGGTAACTTCAGATGAAATGCTACAGGGTTAATGACGGCGGTTACTTTATAGGAACCAATAAACCCAGGCCCCAGCTTCCAGGAAGGAACCTTCAGCGTTATATTCCTGGTAGACAGCCACACACAGTCATTCACACTCAGGTCCGGACCTGGCGAGCGTTATATTCCTGGTAGACAGCCACACACAGTCATTCACACTCAGGTCCGGACCTGGCGAGCGTTATATTCCTGGTAGACAACCACACACAGTCATTCACACTCAGGTCCGGACCTGGCGAGTGTTATATTCCTGGTAGACAACCACACACAGTCATTCACACTCAGGTCCGGACCAGGCGAGCGTTATATTCCTGGTAGACACCACACACAGTCATTCACACTCAGGTCCGGACCAGGCGAGCATTATATTCCTGGTAGACAACCCCACACAGTCATTCACACTCAGGTCCGGACCTGGCGAGCGTTATATTCCTGGTAGACAACCACACACAGTCATTCACACTCAGGTCCGGACCTGGCGAGCGTTATATTCCTGGTAGACAACCACACACAGTCATTCACACTCAGGTCCGGACCTGGCGAGCGTTATATTCCTGGTAGACAACCACACACAGTCATTCACACTGAGGTCCGGACCTGGCGAGCATTATATTCCTGGTAGACAACCACACACAGTCATTCACACTCAGGTCCGGACCTGGCGAGCGTTATATTCCTGGTAGACAACCACACACAGTCATTCACACTCAGGTCCGGACCTGGCGAGCGTTATATTCCTGGTAGACAACCACACACAGTCATTCACACTGAGGTCCGGACCTGGCGAGCATTATATTCCTGGTAGACAACCACACACAGTCATTCACACTCAGGTCCGGACCTGGCGAGCGTTATATTCCTGGTAGACAACCACACACAGTCATTCACACTCAGGTCCGGACCAGGCGAGCATTATATTCCTGGTAGACAACCACACACAGTCATTCACACTCAGGTCCGGACCTGGCGAGCATTATATTCCTGGTAGACAGCCACACACAGTCATTCACACTCAGGTCCGGACCAGGCGAGCGTTATATTCCTGGTAGACAACCACACATAATCATTCACACTCAGGTCCGGACCTGGCGAGCGTTATATTCCTGGTAGACAACCACACGCAGTCATTCACACTCAGGTCCGGACCTGGCGAGCGTTATATTCCTGGTAGACACCCACACACAATCATTCACACTCAGGTCCGGACCAGGCGAGCGTTATATTCCTGGTAGACAACCACACATAATCATTCACACTCAGGTCCGGACCAGGCGAGCGTTATATTCCTGGTAGACACCCACACATAGTCATTCACACTCAGGTCCGGACCTGGCGAGCGTTATATTCCTGGTAGACAGCCACACACAGTCATTCACACTCAGGTCCGGACCAGGCGAGTGTTATATTCCTGGTAGACAACCACACATAATCATTCACACTCAGGTCCGGACCTGGTGAGCGTTATATTCCTGGTAGACAACCACACGCAGTCATTCACACTCAGGTCCGGACCTGGCGAGCATTATATTCCTGGTAGACAACCGCACACAGTCATTCACACTCAGGTCCGGACCTGGCGAGCATTATATTCCTGGTAGACAACCACACACAGTCATTCACACTCAGGTCCGGACCTGGCGAGCATTATATTCCTGATAGACAACCACACACAGTCATTCACACTCAGGTCCGGACCTGGCGAGCGTTATATTCCTGGTAGACAACCACACATAATCATTCACACTCAGGTCCGGACCTGGCGAGTGTTATATTCCTGGTAGACAACCGCACACAGTCATTCACACTCAGGTCCGGACCTGGCGAGCATTATATTCCTGGTAGACAACCGCACACAGTCATTCACACTCAGGTCTGGACCTGGCGAGCATTATATTCCTGGTAGACAACCACACACAGTCATTCACACTCAGGTCCGGACCTGGCGAGCATTATATTCCTGATAGACAACCACACACAGTCATTCACACTCAGGTCCGGACCTGGCGAGCATTATATTCCTGGTAGACAACCGCACATAGTCATTCACACTCAGGTCTGGACCTGGCGAGTGTTATATTCCTGATAGACAACCACACACAGTCATTCACACTCAGGTCCGGACCTGGCGAGTGTTATATTCCTGGTAGACAACCACACACAGTCATTCACACTCAGGTCCGGACCTGGCGAGCGTTATATTCCTGGTAGACAACCACACGCAGTCATTCACACTCAGGTCCGGACCTGGCGAGCATTATATTCCTGGTAGACAACCACACACAGTCATTCACACTCAGGTCCGGACCAGGCGAGCGTTATATTCCTGGTATCTTTTGTATCTGTCTCCCATCAGATTCAAATTACTCTGAACCCCTCGCCATACAGGATAGAGCGATGAGGCAAAACGCTCCTCCTCAGAAACTCCTGAAGCCCCTCTACCACTAAAGGTACCAAATTGCAGATGAAAACCGTATGCACCAAAGAATGGTGACTTCCCAGTAGACTCCTGGTGACATTATTTACAGCATATTCAGCCAATGGTAAATAAGATGCCCGATCCTCCTGGTTCTCTGAGACAAAGCACCTAAGATAAGTTTCCAAATTTTGATTTCTGTGTTGCGTGCTCATTCGTCTGAGGATGGAGGCAGAAGAGAAAGACAACTGCGCCCCCAGTTGAGCATAAAAGGCTCTCCAAAACTTGGGAAAAAACTAGGCTCCCCGATCTGAGACCACATCGGAAGGAACCCCGTGAAGCCTCACGATCTCATTGATGAACACCTGAGTCAGGGTCTTGGCATTCGGAAGTGCCGGTAACGCAATGAAATGCGTCATCTTACTGAACCTATCCACAACCACCAAAACCACAGTCTCTCCCGAAGACGAAGGCAGGTCAGTCATGAATTCCTATATAAAAAATAGGCAAAGAATTAATCAAATATCCATAGAAAATATTACAGGTTCTAAGTCACCAAAACTGCAAATGCATCATTAACACTAGAAGTCCCAGAGAGGGGTCAGTTAACATTTCTACCTTTGGAACCCAGAGACGGGTCAAATGACCTGAAGGATTTTAGCTAACATTCTATAATCACCGTCTTTTGTTCTGTAATTAAGGCCATTACTGTCGCACACAGGAGGATGTTGTTTTCCAGTGAGTTTAGCCATTTAGTTTCTAGTTAGTTCTATTCAGTTTGGACTAAGGGACTTCAGGGGGGAGCTCGAAATTTCTGGGACTTCTAGTGTTAATTTGATAATCCACTGAATGACAGAGATGCATGATATATTAGCACGTGGATATTCATACTGACCCGTCATGGTGCCCTGTACATCTAATATATAAATCTGAATGTGTGTATGTGTGTGTAATCTGCACCGTCGCAGCTACAGCAACAAAATTTTGCACACTCACACTTCTGGACCCCAAGAGCGTCATAGGCTATGTTTTGAGGGGAAATTTTAACCCCGCGCTTTACAGTTATTCACCAAAAAACCTGCCTCCATTATAGCGAATGGACCTGGGAGCCACAGTGCAGCCAGAACTTCAGAAGAATGCGCAGCTATGCCCTTATATGGAATGTTGGCGTGTCACAATGCAGCCAGGGAAAGAGACAGACACAGACAGAGAAAGAGGCAGACACAGACAGGGTAAGAGACAGACACAAAGAGAAAGACACAGACAAAGAGACAGACTGACAGGGAAAGAGGCAGACAGGGAAAGAGACAGACACAGACAGGGTAAGAGACAGACACAAAGAGACAGACACAGACAAAGAGACAGACTGACAGAGAAAGAGAGGGAAAGAGAGAGACAGGTAAAGAGACAGACACAGACAGACAGAGACAGACAGGGAAACAGACAGGGAAAGAGAGGGAAAGAGACACAGGGTAAGAGACAGACAAAGACAGACAAAGAGACAGACACGGAAAGAAACAGAGCGAAAGAGACAGACAGGGAAAGAGACAGACAGGGAAAGAGACAGACAGGATAAGAGACAGACAAAGACAGGTAAAGAGACAGACAAAGAGACAGACACAGGGAAAGAGACACAGGGAAAGAGACAGAGGGAAAGAGACAGACAGGGAAAGAGAGGGAAAGAGACAGACAGGGAAAGTGACAGAGATAGATAGACAGACAGGGAAATAGATATACAGGGAAAGAGACAGACAGGGAAAGTGACAGAGATAGATAGACAGACAGGGAAAGAGATAGACAGACAGGGAAAGAGATTGAGACAGATGGAGAAAGAGACAGAGACAGTCAGAGACAGACAGGGAAAGATACAGACAGACAAAGAGAGAGAGACAGAGAGATATATACAGAGGGGGAGACAGACATTATAATTACATTTCTATCTATTTGTTTTGTGGTTTTTGTGTGCAGAATACATTTTAGCTAATACATTCTATTTTGTTAACAGCAGTAATTAACCCGGGCGAAGCCGGGTAGTACAGCTAGTATTTCTATATATTAGCTTTAGGGGATATACCTATAGATAAGCTTTCCCTTGTTAGATTATATAATTAGCTGGTATAAACGTTGGTTACCTTGATTGCATGTAGTACAGTGCCTGGCGTTCTTCCACCTTGACGCGCGTTTCGTCCTACTTCTTCAGGGGCATGTTGAGGAGGTGGGGGATGGAGTTTAAATAATCTATGCTTACCAATTAGGAGGAATTCGCTAGCTGACATGCACACAGGGAACCAGGAGCAGCACAAGTGTATCCATAGTACACAGACCTCTTGTAAAAGTGACTTCCTATTCGAGTGATGGACCCCACGCTGCGTGTTACCACCCAGAAGTAGAAACAGGTGAGCGGCGCTCCATTTATCGCTCGCTGAAAGTCAGGGCGATAGATTTACAGACACATGTGCAAAGGCTCAAACACTGTGCACTAAATCAGAAAATCATTTAATGGTAGACCTATGTATATGTATACATACACTGGAGATGAAAATTAGGACACACAATTTCCTAAATGCACAGGTCATTGTGTAGTCTCATGTGATTATATCCGCAGGATTTTAAGCTTATTTCATACATTGAATTTATTGTAAAGCAAAAAATAAAAATGTAAATTAGATAAATGAACAAGACATGGATCACAATTAGAGAACATGGATCACAATTTGAGAACACGGATCACAATTAGAGAACACTTTCAGATCCCTGCAAGTTATTGGTGTTAATCTGCTAATTTCCTTCATTATCTGACAAACCCCATGTAACTGGCAGCCTAACTTTCCAGTGTGCACTGACTTTGCTGTTCCAAATTGACTGAAACCCTCCAGCAGCAGGTCGTCAAGATGAAGGCCAAATGGGTGACCCTATGAGTCATAGCAAAGGAAGTTGGTTGTTCCAAGTGTGTGATTTCGAGAATATTGCATCTTTACAACATCACAAACTCTTTCAAGCCCCCCAAGAAGGCTTGTCGCCCTCGAAAGACAAATGCGAGAGGACAGGATAATGTGGAGACTCTACATGGGTAATCGTTTCCACACTGCAGCTGGAATTGCCGCCAGGTCACCACTGAACAGGGTAAGGATCTGTCTTGTCATACAGTGTCACGATGTGTAAGAGCATTTGGACTGAAAGCCCACTCTGCAGTGACCAAACCTCCCATTAGCAGAAAGAATCACAAGGCTTGATTCACCTTTGGTGAGGAGCATGTTGTGTGGACAGAGGAGAAGTGTCCATAGGTCATTTTACTGATGAAAGCAAGTTTAATTTATTTAGGTCTGATGGGAAACATTATGTTCAGCCACAAATTGGGTAAAGACTGAACACTCCTAACTACTTTTTCCTGAATTACTAAAGCACTAAATTGGTTTTGTAACCTCATTGAGCTTTGACCTTCATAGGCAGGTGTATCCAATCATGAGAAAAGGTATTTAAGGTGGCCACTTGCAAGTTGTTCTCCTATTTGAATCTCCTATGAAGAGTGGCATCATGGGCTCCTCAAAACAACTCTCAAATGATCTGAAAACAAAGATTATTCAGCATAGTTGTTCAGGGGAAGGTACAAAAAGTTGTCTCAGAGATTTAACCTGTCAGTTTCCACTGTGAAGAACATAGTAAGGAAATGGAAGAACACAGGGACAGTTCTTGTTACGCCCAGAAGTGGCCAAGAAAAATAGAAAGGCAGAGAAGAAGAATACACACACATACACACACACTACACACACTACACACACACACATAAATACACACACACATACATATACACACACTACACACACTACACACACACACACATAAATACACACACACACACACACACTTTCAGCTTTATATATTAGATATATATAATCTCTGTGGCAAATAACAAGGAATTCCCAGAAAGGAACTGAAATAGGAGAGTTTTAATGGTTAGTTATGGATGAAGAGAATATTAAAGAGAAGAGAAGATGTAAAGACCAGATTGACATGCATTCTTATTTATGATGAAGTTTACATTCCCATCTCTATCTGGTTCCTCTCTATCTTCTCTGCTCTTCTCTTTAATATTGTCTTCACCCATAATTAACCATTAAAACCCTCCTACGAGAGTTAATTATCCCCTTGTATTGGGTTCATACCTCTGAATTACTTGTTGCAAAGTACAAGTAATATATATTTATAATATTTATACATATATACACATATATATACACTGTGTGCGTGTGTGTGTGTGTATATATATATATATATATATATATATATCTAATATATAAAGCTGAATGTGTGTGTATGTGTGTGTGTGTGTGTGTGTGTGTGTGTGTGTCCGGGATTGGCATCTGCCAAAATTTTGCACACTCACACTTTTGGACCCCGACAGCGTCATAGGCTATGTTTTGAGGGGAAATTTTAACCCCGCGCTTTAGTTATTCACCAAAAAACCTGCCTCCATTAAAGCAAATGGAGCTGAAAGCCACAGTGCAGCCAGAACTTCAGAAGAATGCGCAGCTACGCCACGCCCTTATATGGAATGTTGGTGTGTCACAATGCAGACAGGGAAAGAGACAGACACAGACAGGGTAAGAAACAGACATAGACAGGGTAAGAGACAGACACAAAGAGAGAGACACAGACAAAGAGACAGACTGACAGGGAAAGAGACAGACAGGGAAAGAGAGGGAAAGAGAGAGACAGGTTAAGAGACACAGACAAAGAGACAGAGACAGACACAGGGAAAGAGACAGACACAGGGAAAGAGACAGACACAGGGAAAGAGACAGACAGGGAAAGAGACAGACAGGGAAAGAGACAGACAGGGAAAGAGACCAACGGAAAAAGACAGACAGGGAAAGTGACAGAGATAGACAGACAGGGAACGAGATTGAGACAGACCGAGAAAGAGACAGAAGAGATAGACAGACAAAGAGATAGAGAGAGACAGAGAGATATATACAGAGGGGGAGACAGACATTATAATTACATTTATATTTATTTGTTTTGTGGTTTTTGTGTGCAGAATACATTTTTGTTAATACATTCTATTTTGTTTCACAACAGTTATTAACCCGGGCGAAGCCGGGTAGTACAGCTAATATATATTGTGAGACTGTGACCGGGGTTATCTATGACGGCCGGTATGTCTCGCCCAGGTTGTGCTCACTCCATGATAGAAAGTAAATCCACTATAGGGTTAATACTGTTTCCCTACAGACTGAAGGAAGGGTTAAATAGAATCAGGAACAAGGGCAGGTGTGCCGGGTGTGAGGGAGTGAACAGAAATCCCTGAGTTTTCTGCTGGAGAGGCACATGTATTGTGTTATGGACTTTTGTTTGAAGATTAAAACCGTGTGCTGTGAACCTATATGCCTGGATCCCGTGTCTTCTGCTGCGCAGCCGACTGTGCTACCTCACATATGGTGGAGAATGCGGGCATCACAGCCGGTGAGGTGTAGCATCCATCCCTGGTGACCCAGCTGCGCATGTCCTGGATTCGAGCGGCTATACTACAGCCCAAACCCGGCGACGCCATGGAGGACATACTAAAGCATTTGGCTCAGGCTAATGCACAGCAACAACAGACCAATGCACACCTGCTCCAATCCTTGCAAGTGCAGGAAAAAAAATTCCAAGAACAGATGGATCAGGCCAATGCACGTCAGCAGCAAGCCTTGCAATTGCAGGAAAAAAAGGCACCAAGAACAGATGGTTCTCCTGGCCAAGTCGATCCGTGCTGGAACGGCAGCAACAACCCCGGAACCGGGTGATGACGGCAGCGTCCGGAAAGCGGTGAGACAAGCGTTGCAAAAGATGACCCCGGGGGACGATGTGGAAGCGTTCCTGGCGGTGTTTGAGCGGGTGGCCGAGCGGGAAAAGCTGCCGACCCCCCAGTGGGCTGAGGTATTGTCACCCTATCTGACGGGGGAACCCCAAAAAGCGTACCTGGACCTCTGTACCGAGGACGCCATTGACTATGTGACCCTAAAAGCCGAAATACTGGCACGGTTGGGGGTGAATACCTATGTACGGGCTCAGCGGGTAAATCAGTGGTTCTATGAGGAAGCCAAACCCGTACGCTCCCAGGCCTATGACTTGTTGCATCTTGTAAAAAAATGGTTGCAGCCTGACACTCTGAGCCCGGCGCAGATGGTGGAAAGGGTAGTAGTGGATCGTTTTGTGCGCACTTTACCCGTCACCGTTCAACGGTGGGTAGGACAGGGTGACCCGAGTACCCTGGACCAGTTAGTGTCCCTGGTAGAGCGGCATGTGGCTACGCAGGACTTGATACGGGACACTGAGACTTTGCGTACCGCCCGTCGGTCCGGCCCCTCCAAGCCTAGGGCCAAGGACCCACCGCCGACAACGGTGCAGGAGTCCCCTACCGTCCCGCCTGAGGCCGCGGCCGCCAATCCTGAGGTCCGGAAGGTTCTGTACCCTAAACGACAACCCGTCAAGGGTGTTTCCGTCCCCATTAGATGTTGGCGGTGCCAGCGGGTGGGACATATGGAAGCCCAGTGTCCACTCACCACGGAGCCCATGGATTGTGGGGTTACCCGGCGGGGTTCAATGTATGCTCAGGTGGTGTGTACCGCTGACCTGGTCTCCCCAGAGACGGAGCCCCACTTGTGCCAAATACAGGTGAATGGATGTCCGGTTACAGGATTGTTGGATTCCGGAAGCTTAGTGACCCTTGTGCGATCCACCTTGAGGGCTAAAGTAAAGGCCACAGGACGCACCGTGGGGGTGGTTTGCATACATGGGGACCGCCGAGACTATCCCACGGGGATTGTCACCATCACAGCACCTTGCGGTCAGGTGCAACATGAGGTGGGACTTCTTAACACTCTTCCTTATGACGTGATCCTAGGAAGGGATCTGCCCTATTTTTGGACTTTATGGAAGGGACCCCCTAAGTCTCCTCAGATATTGGTCAGTCCGGGACCTGAGCCCTACAATCCTGAATCCGGGACACCTGCCGTAGGGGTCCCCATGATAGGGACAGAATGTGAACCCGATAGGTCGCCCCTAGAGGTATTGGCAGGAGAGGCTGAGACGGTCGAACCCATCCCGGAGTTGGAGGCGTCCCCGGATACGTTTGGGACTGCCCAACTCCAGGACCCTACATTAATACATGCCCGGAGTCGGGTGACAGTAATTGATGGGGTGGCACAGCTGCCCGGTGCCCAGGTAAGGTACCCCCATTTCGCTCTTAAGCAGGATTTACTCTACCGGGTAGATGAAATACGGGGCGTGGGGGTAGAGCAGTTGGTGGTGCCCCAGCCGCATCGTCGGCGGGTCCTCGACTTGGCTCATAAACACCTGATGAGTGGCCACCTGGGGGTCAAGAAAACGCAGGAGCGAATATTGCAAAGGTTCTATTGGCCCGGAGTCTTTGGGGAGGTAAAACGGTTCTGCGAAACCTGCCCGGAGTGTCAGCTTACCGCACCCCTGACCCATTTTCGCAGTCCGTTGGTACCGTTACCCATTATAGAAGTCCCTTTTGAACGGATAGGGATGGATCTGGTGGGGCCCCTCGTAAAGTCCGCTCGAGGGCACCAACACATCCTAGTGATCGTTGACTATGCCACCCGGTATCCCGAGGCGATACCTCTCAGACATACTGCAGCAAAGCTTATAGCTCGGGAGTTGTTTGCTGTGTTCTGCCGGGTGGGGTTGCCCAAGGAGATCCTTACGGATCAGGGGACCCCATTCATGTCTAAAGTGACCAAAGAGCTATGCCGGCTACTCCAGATCAAGCAGTTGCGTACGTCTGTGTACCATCCTCAAACGGACGGTTTAGTGGAGCGTTTCAATAAAACCCTGAAAACCATGCTAAAAAGGGTGATTTCAAAAGACGGGAAAGACTGGGATATGATGCTTCCCTATTTGATGTTTGCCATCCGTGAGGTGCCACAGGCATCCACGGGGTTTTCGCCTTTTGAGTTGTTATACGGGCGACATCCCCGGGGATTGTTGGACCTGGCAAAGGAAACATGGGAGCAAGAGCCCACCCCCCATAAAAGTGTGATTGAACACATTTTGGGTATGCAGAACCGCATAAGCGCGGTCATGCCAATTGTGAAGGAGCATTTACAGGAGGCTCAGGCCGCGCAAAGCGGCCGCTACAATAGACAAGCCACCGTGCGGACCTTTAAACCCGGGGATCGGGTGTTGGTATTAATCCCCACGGCGGAGAGTAAATTCCTGGCTCAGTGGCAAGGCCCCTACGAGATAAAGGAAAGAGTCGGGGTGGTTAACTATAAAGTATTGCAGCCCGGTAGGCGGAAACCTGAACAAATATACCATGTCAACCTATTAAAACCCTGGCAGGAACGGGAAAGCCTGATGGCTGTTTTTTCCCCATCTCCCTCCTCTTCGGGTCGTTCACATCCGGCTCCAGCGACCTCCGGAGAGGACGAACCGGAAGTAAGGATTGGAGAAGCCCTCACCAAGACTCAGAGGCGAGAGGCCAGACGGTTGGTTCAGCAGAACCCCGATGTCTTCTCCGAGCTGCCCGGTAGGACCAGTCTGATACGACATGATATTGTCACCGAGCCCCACCTGAAGGTACGCCTGAAGTCATACCGGGTACCGGAGGCTCGACGACAAGCCATATCGGAGGAAGTAAAGACAATGTTACGCCTGGGGGTCATCGAAAAATCCCGGAGTGAATGGGCTAGTCCGATCGTCCTAATACCAAAACCCGATGGCTCCTTAAGGTTCTGCAATGACTTTAGGAGATTGAACGAAATATCCAAGTTCGATCTCTACCCCATGCCCAGAGTGGATGAGCTGATTGATAGGCTGGGACAGGCGCGGTATTTTACCACGCTCGACCTGACCAAGGGGTACTGGCAGGTGCCACTGACGGAGTCCGCCAAGGAGAAAACCGCTTTTGTTACGCCGGAGGGTCTCTTCCACTATGTTGTCTTGCCTTTTGGGTTACATGGCGCTCCAGCCACGTTCCAGAGGTTGATGGACTTAGTGCTGGAACCCCACCAGGCGTATGCATCAGCGTACCTGGATGACATCATTATTTACAGCTCCGATTGGCAGACCCACTTGGAACAGGTACAAGCGGTGGTGGACGCGCTTCGAACAGCCGGACTGACAGCCAATCCCAAGAAATGTGCATTGGGACTCACGGAAGCCCGCTACTTGGGCTACGTGATAGGCCAAGGAGTGATTAAGCCCCAAATTAACAAGGTTGAGGCGATCCAGAAGTGGCCTAGACCCCTGACCACGAAGCAGGTTAGGGCCTTCCTGGGTATCGTGGGGTACTACAGGAGGTTTGTAAAGGATTTTGCGGGACTATCAGCCCCCTTGACGGACCTTCTCAAAGGCAAGAAGTCCGTCATGGTGCGCTGGACTCCGCAGGCCGAGGACTCCTTCCGGGCCCTGAAGGAGGTCCTGTGCGGACAGCCCGTTCTGGTCAACCCTGATTTCCGGAAGGAGTTCATTGTACAGACTGACGCCTCGGAGGTCGGCCTGGGGGCAGTACTGTCTCAGGTGGTTCAGGGGGAGGAACACCCCGTCACCTTCTTGAGTAGGAAGCTCACCCCTCCCGAGCGGAATTATAGCGTAGTGGAGAAGGAGTGCCTGGCGATCAAGTGGGCCTTGGAGTCCCTACGCTATTACCTGCTGGGACGGCAGTTTCGCTTGGTGACGGATCACTCTCCACTGGTCTGGATGAGGTCCGCCAAGGAACGGAATGCCCGGGTTACCCGGTGGTTCCTTTCTCTGCAGAACTTCCGGTTTACGGTTGAACACCGGGCCGGTAGGTTGCAGGGCAACGCCGATGCCTTGTCCCGCGGCCCGTGTTTGATGGCTGGAGTTCAACCCCGCACGCTTGAACTGAGGGGGGGGGTATGTGAGACTGTGACCGGGGTTATCTATGACGGCCGGTATGTCTCGCCCAGGTTGTGCTCACTCCATGATAGAAAGTAAATCCACTATAGGGTTAATACTGTTTCCCTACAGACTGAAGGAAGGGTTAAATAGAATCAGGAACAAGGGCAGGTGTGCCGGGTGTGAGGGAGTGAACAGAACTCCCTGAGTTTTCTGCTGGATGGGCACATGTATTGTGTTATGGACTTTTGTTTGAAGATTAAAACCGTGTGCTGTGAACCTATATGCCTGGATCCCGTGTCTTCTGCTGCGCAGCCGACTGTGCTACCTCACAATATATACTGTGAGACTGTGACCGGGGTTATCTATGACGGCCGGTATGTCTCGCCCCGGTTGTGCTCACTCCATGATAATCCACTATAGGGTTAATGCTGTTTCCCTACAGGCTGAAGGGAGGGTTAAATAGATTCAGGAACAAGGGCAGGTGTGCCGGGTGTGAGGGAGTGATCACATCTCCCTGAGTTCTCTGCCGGAAAGGCACATATGTACTATTGTGGACTTTTTTCTTTGGAATAAACCGTGTGCTGTGAACCTTGGTGCCTGGATCCCGTGTCTTCTGCAGCGCAGCCGACGACGCTACCTCACATATGGTGGAGAATGCGGGCATGACAGCCGGTGAGGTGTAGCATCCATCCCTGGTGACCCAGCTGCGCATGTCCTGGATTCGAGCGGCTATACTACAGCCCAAACCCGGCGACGCCATGGAGGACATAATAAAGCATTTGGCTCAGGCTAATGCACAGCAGCAACAGGCTAATGCACAGCAGCAACAGACCAATGCACACCTGCTCCAATCCTTGCAAGTGCAGGAAAAAAAATTCCAAGAACAGATGGATCAGGCCAATGCACGTCAGCAGCAAGCCTTGCAATTGCAGGAAAAAAGGCACCAAGAACAGATGGTTCTCCTGGCCAAGTCGATCCGTGCCGGACCGGCAGCAACAACCCAGGGACCGGGTGACGACGGCAGCGTCCGGAAAGCGGTGAGACAAGCGTTGCAAAAGATGACCCCGGGTGATGATGTGGAAGCGTTCCTGGCGGTGTTTGAACGGGTGGCCGAGCGGGAAAAGCTGCCGACCCCGCAGTGGGCTGAGGTATTGTCACCCTATCTGACGGGGGAACCCCAAAAAGCATACCTGGACCTCTGTACCAAGGACGCCATTGACTATGTGACCCTGAAAGCCGAAATACTGGCTCGGTTGGAGGTGAATACCTATGTACGGGCTCAGCGGGTAAATCAGTGGTTCTTTGAGGAAGCCAAACCCGTACGCTCCCAGGCCTATGACTTGTTACATCTTGTAAAAAAGTGGTTGCAGCCTGACACTCTGAGCCCGGCGCAAATGGTGGAAAGGGTAGTAGTGGATCGTTTTGTGCGCACTTTACCCGTCACCGTTCAACGGTGGGTCGGACAGGGTGACCCGAGTACCCTGGACCAATTAGTGTCCCTGGTAGAGCGGCATGTGGCTACGCAGGACTTGATACGGGACACTGAGACTTTGCGTACCGCCCGTCGGTCCGGCCCCTCCAAGCCTAGGGCCAAGGACCCACCGCTGACACCGGTGCGGGAGTCCGCTACCGTCCCGTCTGAAGCCGCACCCTCCGTCCCTGAGGTCCGGAAAACTATGTACCCTAAACGACAAATCGTCAAGGGGGTGTCCTTCCCTATTAGATGTTGGCGGTGCCAGCGGGTGGGACATATGGAAGCCCAGTGTCCACTCACCACGGAGCCCATGGATTGTGGGGTTACCCGGCGGGGTTCAATGTATGCTCAGGTGGTGTGTACCGCTGACCTGGTCTACCCAGAGACTGAGCCCCACTTGTGCCAAATTCAGGTGAAGGGATGTCCGGTTACAGGCTTGTTGGATTCCGGAAGCTTAGTGACCCTTGTGCGATCAACCCTAAGGGCTAAAGTAAAGGCCACAGGACGTACCGTGGGGGTGGTTTGCATACATGGGGACCGCCGAGACTATCCCACGGGGATAGTCACATCACAGCACCTTGCGGTCAGGTGCAACATGAGGTGGGACTTATTAACACTCTTCCCTATGATGTGATCCTAGGAAGGGATCTACCCTATTTTTGGACTTTATGGAAGGGACCTCCTAAGTCCCCTCAGATATTGGTAAGTCCGGGACCTGAGCCCTACAATCCTGAATCCGGGACGCCTGCCGTAGGGGTCCCCATGATAGGGACAGGATGTGAACCTGATAGGTCGCCCCTAGAGGTATTGGCAGGAG